>NC_046226.1:26488302-26505802 GCF_009819885.2 Catharus ustulatus
GGGCAGCCTGGACAGAAGTGAATTGAGAAAACACATACACAGGAAGAAATTCCTCTAATAGAAGAAACAGAAAATTATGGGCTTTATAGGGCAGTGCAGTTGACAGACACAAACCTTAGCTATCTTTCCTTGTCTTCAGAAAGCAAGCAAGAGACTGAACTGAGAGCTAATGGTGAAGGAATGTAAGGGAAATTCCAGCATACTATCTGTTACAGGTATGTCATAAGAAGAAGCAATGGCAAGGTTTAGGACCACTGTCACCGAGCCCATGCAAACAGAATTCTAGATGTTCAATTTGGAATTTTACATACATTCTATAAAAATAAGCTAAAAATAAGAGGATTTTTTTTCTGAATAACATTATCATTATCCATTAATTCACTGTTGTTACAAGATATTGCAAATAAATCTGTGTGTTGTCAGGTTACGGACAGGTTAACTACAGCAGTGCTGTGAACATGAAAGATCACAAAGAAAGCAATTATATTTCCCTTCTCTGCATAAGGTTATAAGAAGAGCTATGATCCAATTTATTCTTTCTTCCAATCTTTAGCTGAAATCAAGAACATTCAAAATTATACTATGACCTTGTTATACTATGGACTAGTGTGGCAGTAACAAAAGAAATCCTTAAGAAAATAATTTCAACTTCAGATGACAAAAATTGAGAGAAACCATGAACAACCCACAAGCAGCAGTTTAATAGCATACTTCATTTCAGCCTCTGAAAGGAAATACTAGACTTTCAGAATATTCTATTTAATTGCACAGTTCAGGTCTTCTCATTAGCCAACTTACTCTTCAGATTTACAGCTCTGAATGTAACAAAATCTTTGTCACATAGTGCACTTAGGATTTTTCATCCTTCAAATTAATTTATTTTTATCACTGGACATTAATTCAGTAGCACCCACCAAGTTTTAGGCTTCCATTTGCTGCTGGGAGAGCACCCTTTTCAGGTCCTTACAGCCAAACACAACATTAAGTATGTGTCTGATGTTAAAGCTGTGCTGAACTTTCCTCAAGGTAAATGGGATGCAAATGAATGTTTGGTTGTTTTGTTTAATATGGATGATCTCATGCACCTTTGAACTGTTCTTCTGCCAGCTGCCATTTACCACTAACAGAGAAGTATATTTCATAGGATATGCATTGGGTAATTTAAAACTAATCTCCACAGAAAGAAAATAATTCACTGGGAGTAAAAAAAGTGTCTGATAATGCCACCTCTACAAGTTGCTTTGATGGGTGTAAGAAAGTGGGAGAAAAGTCGAAGGTTCTCTAGCTGGCAGTGCAGGCACACAGCTTATACCTTACTTCCATAATCATTTATAAAAACACAGCAAAATGAACAGCAGCTTGTGCTCCTATCATAATGTACAACCTCTCAGTACCTCATGTACATTAATACCTCCACAAAAATCAAGCTGTATTGCTTCTGCTTCTTTGTACAACACTTTGCATGACTAAGAGCAGCAAGTGACAATGTTCTCCAGTTAACTGAGATTGATTATTGGTGCTTCAGCACATCCATAATCATGATGCATGCAGCATGGAGAGATGAAATTATTTTCATACACTGCCCAGATTGGTAGAAAAAGCTTTCTTTTCTAACTGAACTGAATATGTATAGGATGCATGCAATCTGCTCCAGAGGAATGGGTACTGTGCTAGCTGCCAGAACGTCTCTAGCTATACTCATGCCATGCATGCCTCTGAGCAAGACTGGTTGTTCATGATGACTGCATTTGCTACTCTTCAGTCACAGTGGTCACCACCACAAGGAACATAAATTTACCAGTGCATACCACTCTGCAGTATCTGAGATACTACTGTTTTACTATGAACAATAGTGAGAAACTGAAAGAAGCATAAGAAATGAGTGTGGTACATGCTGGAAAGTATGCAATGGTAGGTCTGGATTTTATTTCAGTAACAGTGGTTTTACAGCTGGTTAACTATACTGACTTTAAAAGAATTGCTGCAGATTGTTACTAATGAAGTGACTATGAAACTCTGTATCTGCTTACAGCAACAGGAAACTAAAGATTCTTTAGCAGAAAAATGGGTTAGCAAATTTTTTTCTTTTCTTTTATCACATTTTTTTTTTAAAAGCCATTTCAGAAAATCTCAGAGGACATAATATTTTAAAGAAGTCACTGTTATGCCATAAAATCCTGGAAGTTATAAAAATACCTAAGCTATTGGCACTTCACATTTGGTAACCTCCCCGTTTGGTGAATAGCAGAACTATTCTGAAGTTCAGGTGACTTTTCTAAATCAGAATCATCAAATCTTTCTGGAGGATGTGATGCCTAGGACACAAGGAAGAATTTGCCTTTTTAAACAGACATATCATAGCCCATGCTTTTTTTTCCTTACTGAGCAAAGCAGTTTACCTGTGGTATCATTGCAACAACAAAAGTTAGTGCTACAGTAAATCTCATTTGATCAAATGGATTAAACAGTACTTTGAGGTTGTGGAAATGTACATTGCACTGCAAACTACTTAATGAATAAGGAGTGATTAATTAAATAGTTTTTAAGGTGAAATAAGGTTACAAACAGCTCAGTAATAGAAAAAGTAGTAATATATCAATGCCATAATGAATTTTCTATATTAGGATTAACACACCAAATTGCAGATAGTTAAATAAGCATTTTAATTATTAATTTTCTCATTATTTCATGTTGCTCTAGATACTAAGCTCCATGTAACCCAAAACAAAAGATTAGAGATGAAATATGAAGCACAATATGAAAATCACCACACTGTACTACAATTTATAAAATAATACATCAAGAAGAAAGTGAAATACAATGTAATGGCGTATCAACATTAGAATTGGCTTTCCTCCAGACTTATGGGTAGGATAGCTCCCTCTTCATAACTTTTACAGATCACAGGACTTCTGAATATTGAACTGCTTGGGCAGAAATGCTATGTTTTTTCTTAATCCTTCCTACTTTCAATTTTAATTCACATATCTCAAGGACAGACACAGAAACTGAAAAGCCTTCTGAATAAAGTTTTGTATATGCAAGTAGAAAGAGGAGAAAGAAAAACTTATCTTCAACATTGAATTGGATAGAATAAAAAAGATTTTCAATTACTGTACACACATGTATATACACACAGCAGTATGTAACTCATTTAGCATAGTTACCAAAAAAAACCCCCAAAACAAAACAAACAAAAAAACCCAACAAAAAACCACCCCATGAAATTACAGTAATCTTCAGTAAACTGTTGACATCAGGGGAGGCACTTTCAATTTAGTCCAATGTGGGACTACAGAATGAGATTCAAATTACCCTTTCAGGAAACTAGAAAAGTCTTTCCAGTGTCTCCCCAAAGGCCAGGGTCAACTTTTCAAAAGCAGCCTTTGATTCCGGATGCTCAGCCTGAGACAGCTCTTTGGAAAATTTTGCCATGGATATAAAATCCTTAATACCTTTATGTTAGGCAGCTATCAACTAGAGAGTTTTCCTATTGGGATAGGATGGGGACTTGTAGCCTTCTGCAGCTGATATCAAGTGGCTCCTAGTCTGTCAGAAGCAAGTATATTCAAGGCAGCTTACACTAGCACTGGGTATTAAACAGATATCTTTGGACATCTGCTTTTGCTCAACTGAGCTCCCATTTTCTCTCTTACCTTTGGTTTTATTTTCTCTTCATTTTTTACAGAGATTGCCCATGGCAGTTCTTTGTAATGCTATATAACCTAAGAATGAAGGAATTAAAGGTCTTGGTACAAGCCTCTATGACCCTGTGCCAGTCTGGGAAGAGAGCCCTTCCAATGTTCTAAAAAACTTGCAGTCTAAATCCTGACCAAGACCACAGTGGTGTGGGAGGGAGCCTTAAATTAAGTCACTGCTACAATTTCTGCCTTTAAGACTGTATCAGAATGGATTTGACCAGGTATATAGTAGGAAACTGGGATGCTGGCTAAAAGATCAAATTTCACAGCCTTCTCAAACTATTTTCTAAAACATATTTGCATTTTACAAAACTGAGTAACAGAAGAAAAGATTCTACTGTTTCTTTGGAAAAGAGGAGAGATTCCTCATTCACTTTTCCATAAAGACTGTGGAGAATATCCCCAGAACCTCTCTTTTGTTTAAACGATTATTCCTGTTGCATTTCAAGCCAGCCCATCTCTTTCTCAAGACACTCATAGGTCTTCTCTACCTCCATCTCAAGTTCTCTCCCTTTCTTTTAGACTCTTTCTGTGTCCCTCTGGAAAATTCCATCTGTTTTTATTGCTGCTCAGAACTGGAGGTCATTCCAAGTTTGAAAGACACAAAAGCCTTACACTACTACATTCAGATGTAAGAGCTGAATGGTTAGCGAAACACGGCTGCCAAGACATTTAGCTTCAATTTTATAAACTGTGAGGAAGACAGCAAAATAGGAGCACACAGGAAACAAAGCATGAAGTTGCAGAGAAAGGCAAGAGTTCTACATGATGCAGACAGATACTGTCTCAAAATAATTGCCTTCCTGTTAAAAGTGATTAGTCATATTGATCACTTAGAGTAATACTTTCCATAGTCAGATTACTTCAGGATTCACAAATGTGTTGGTGGAGGGGGACATGCTGATGGCTTTGGTGTCTTTATACTTGCTTTTGTGCTATTCCTTCTATTCTAAATTAGCCATTAGCCACAGGTCTAGATCCAAAACACAGCATATTGCAGAAATATGTTGGGTTGTGTCTTTTTAAACCTTTCAATTGGTTTACATGTGTCCTGGTTCTGACTCCATTCTGTGAGTACTTGTACATCTACATAACTAATGGAATGGAGACTGATGATTCACCTCATTGGGGTGTCCTCTGGGTATTCTGTACCTTCCCACACTAAGGATGAGCCTCACAACTTGTATGCCACTCCTTCCAATCACAGCATTGACATTATATCATGACAAATGACATTAAGATTTAATGACCCTCTGTTTGACACTTCACTTTGGCAAGACACAGTGATATGGCAGATTTCAAACTTAGCCCATTGTCAGCAGTCAGTGAGCAAAGATCCTGGAGTATCCTTTCCTCATCATATCTCTTGTCCTCATGTACAGTCGCAATATTTGGTAGCGGAAATCACCTGTTAGCTTCTGCTGTGGAATTAATTTCCTTCCTCCTGCACAAAAAATCCATTTTTCTTGAAGAAGGCGTAAATCTAGCTTAGTACTCCATTTGTTTTCCAGCACCAAAATGAATGACCTTGTTTCAATTACATTTACAGTAAAAAATATAGCATTTACAGTATTTGAGTAGAGTGACTTTGGCTGTTTTATTTATGAATATCGATTTCTGCATAAGGGTACCATTTATGCTTTACTCTTACTTTTTTTGGTGAATGAGCACACTAATATTGGCTCTTAGGTGAATCACAGTGGGTACTGCATAAAATACTGCTGAGACTGTAAGAAAGCTCTTGTCCTACTATTTAGCAACACAATGCCAACAAGGATGAGAATAGAATATTTCTCTCTGAGGGTTGGTTCTTACATATATTGATTTCTACAAAAGTTTTATTATCAAAAATCAGCAGACTTCAATCAGACTTTTTAGCAGTAAGTGCTGGAGTTCTAAACTACTGTATCCAGTGAGAATGTGGGGGGTTTTTTTTGCAATTCTTCAAATACTAAAGCATCAAAAATGACTACAGAGTAGCACTATATCAAGAACCCCAACACTATACCTGGAAGAGGCAGTCCTAGGGTAGATCTAATTTTTTTTTCCTGTGGTTTGTAGCTGCCAGTGAGATGCTAATAAGTACTACACGGACTGTCTTCCCTCTACTGTTCATATCTCTCCACTAGAGTGAGTGGAAATCACTGATCACATTTCAAGCTACCTCCTTGACCTCCAGCAGCCTCAGCCACAAATTTCCCTCAAAAAACCAAACTAAACCAAAACCCCCCCAAAAAAGCCACCGCAAAACAAAAAAATAATCCCACTCACAAACCTGTGGGGACTTTCATTTGATCAGTTTTACACATTCTAAGAAAAACGTTGCACTTACTACTTTTTCAAATTGAATATGATCAAAGTTAAATATGGAGTTAAATAAAGTTACTTTTGTTTGGGGGAAAAAATGCTCAAGGGGGGAAGTGGCCCAAAATCCCAAACTTAAAATAAATAAGTCAAGTAGAGATTCAGATAGTCCAAGATGCATAGATAGCTTTGACTTTAATGGAACAAAATACAGAGATCCTTTCATATTCAAAGCGCTCTGTAGACTAACTGGACTAATTGTATTCAAATGCAATACCAATTAAGCATTCAGAAATAACTCAAACATCACAGTGGATAGTGGGCCTTCATGAAGGGATAGATTTTGCAGAGCATTAATTATTTTATTTTATTAATTTTGTTTTTTATGCAACGATGCATCAAAATGCCCTGGGAAGAAAATATCTAGATAGAAATTAAATAGGCCTCAGTTTTGTTTTTTCTAGCATTCTGGTTTTATTTATTTACAATGTATTTATGTATGTAACAATAAAGAGGAAGAATTACCCAACAGTATGTATATCCACTTCTGTTGAAGTGTTTGATTTCTGAAGCCAATTTGAGATTTAGTCTCATCATCAATGTAAACAAAGAAATAAACCTGATATTCCAAACTTTTGGAATGTTCTATCAAGTACTTTACAGATTGTGATATCTTGTTTTAGTTGGATAAGAAAACAGTAGACCCATCTTCTGTGGCATCAATTAAAGAATGGATATCTGCAAATATGATGCAGTTGATTGCTTTCTATTAAATGCTCAACTTTTAGAGATTCACACAATGACCTGGGAGCATGTATATTCTCCCAACTCTGACATTTCTACTTGGTAGCCATATTATTTTATCAGCATAGTGTCAGCAGACTGGATGTGTGGCTTCAAATTTCATCCATTATCCAATCTATTATGTGTGCAGTATCTCTCAGACCATTTAGAGACTGATTTGACCTAGTGAGAGAAATGCAAGGAAAGCTAAAAGCAACAAAGCATTAGTAAATAAATATCTGCAGAAAGTCTAGGAGTGTTAGGAATGGCCCAGAGTTGATGTGAGGCAACAGTTAGATTGATAGTTACATTGCTTCACTTAATTGTCTGGTCCCGTATCTCATTTTCTAATTTCTATCAGCAAATATATGGTGACAACCAGTAACTGACCACACCCTTTCACTTAGCTTAAAAAAATCCATATCAAATCAAAATTACTACTAAAAAAAAAGCTGAAAACTTACCAAATGTAAAATTAGATTAAGAGTCAATCAAAATCCAGCTGTGAATTTATCATTTCAATGAATTTCAATGAATGGTTTAAAATCTGTTCAAAATCTATTTGAAAATGAATATGTAATAATACAGGCATATATCTTTCTCAAAGCTAGTATTGTCAGATGTATTCTGTGCATTATAATTCATGAACAGGGTAGATGACTATTTGAGAAGTATTAAAATGAGCTGACTTTTCAATACAAGTGTCTGGACAATAAGTTTTTCTATTCTTGGCAATTCAGAAATGTAGACAATTGTGCTAGAAAAATAATGTGTATTGTAATATTCATTGTACAGTAGTAGTATAGTAAGTGGCAATTCTGGACATTACAAGAGACACAAGGATTATTTTCTGTGATTGCACAGAGAATACTTGGATTTCTTGTGAAGCTTTTGCATTGGAAATGAGATTCATCAGTCTGAACAGGGCAGGGTTAGAGCCCTTAGCAACATGCTTATTTTGTAGAAGGTCACTCAATAATAACTTCCTCTGCCCTCCAAGCTTATTAAGACTGACTGGCATATATTAATGAAAACACCTGATTCTCCAACCATAAAACCCAGACAAAGACTTTATTTTAATATTAAGGAAGGAACCCTTAATTAGCAGGGTTTCAAAAATGTCAGCTTCTTCTATTAGCTGTTCTGGTCCATCAAAGCCATAATCCCTACTGTCAAATTTCATCACATGATAGACAGTTTGCTGGCTATTTTTTTTTTTTTACTGATCATACTGACTGAAGCTTTTTATTTTGCCATCACATTTAACAAGTTTGTATGCATTTCATTGTTACATTGCTGATTTTACTTCTTTCAAAGTCTGCCTGTGTCAGCTAAAAGAAGAAAAAATCTGGGGAAACAAAGTATTACATATTGATACACAGACATATAATTAAAGACTTTTGGGGAGAGTTCTCATTCATAATATTGATTCTTTTCTAGGGCATGCAAATGTGCTTCTGTGAAAATACAAATAAAAACCACCATTCACAGATGAATTTCCATTTCAGGCATGTTCAGAAAAAAGAAAAAAAGAAAAAATGCTCAAAATATTGAAAAGACCTTTAGAGATGCATGTTCTTTAGAATTAACCCACAACACATCTTCATGCTGCATAAAATTTGTTCAAGTAGGTCTTACTTGCACTGCCTTCCAAACGAGAGATTGTGTCAAATTTTACTGAAATAATCATACCAATATTTATAAAAATATTTATATTCTAGCTTCATTCAGCATTTCTGTGTTTGTTAAACATTCACATTCACAGGAATCCATTTCTTTGACTTAAAAGAAAGCAATAGAAGATTACTGTCCTGTCACAGACTTCTAAACATCCCATCTAAACTCTCTCAAACGTGGTCTGGGGATTTGATAAAGTTGTATCTTCAAAGCCAGCACATACCTGTGTAGGTTTTATCTTCCTTAACAAAAAAAAAAAAAAAAAAAAAAAAAAAAAGAAAATTTCTACAGAATTTGTAGGATGACATTGTATTTAGATGAAGTACATTGCTATGGTCTTTCTGTGCCTGCTTTTTCTCCAAATATTTCCTCCTAAAATTGTAGATTTATTTATTAATAATTTATGCAATGCTGCACATATAATAGATGATACAGTAAATAGGAGTCTGAGTGTTGAAGTTATAACTGAATCCAGGTAAGAAAAACAAATTCCCAGTATTCAAGATGAGTGGAAGAGTATGGGTAACATTTGTATTTTAACATAGGGGAGAAATAGTCAGAAAAAAAAGAGCAAGGTATGCTAGAGTTAACAAATAAGATGTACATGCCTCTGCCAAGAGCTGGAGGCAGGAGGAGAAGCACCAGAAAGCCAAAAATCAGTAAAGGAAATTGAGGCAAGCTGAGAAATTACAGTCTGAGAGTAGTGAAGTAGTGTTGTCAGAAAAATAAAAATGTAGGAATACTTACAGGCTTGTAAGAAAAATTCCTAACAGTCAAAGTTTACTCACACTGAAGAAAAGAAGAGAGACTGAGGTTGGATGAAGAGGGGAAGAATACAGAAATACAGGTAACCAAATGATTAAGAAAAGAATACAGATGAATTGACAAATTTGAGATGGTTTTGTATACAGAGTGTAATGGAAGGCATGGAGAGGAAAACACGATAGTGAATCAGGACAACAGGATGACAGTCAATTTTAAGCTGAGAAAGAGGAATGGCTAAAATATGTTTATAGATATTCTTTTGCAGTATTTGGCACTACTGAAGAGCAGAAAGGAGGGAGAAAGTTCTGCAGCCTGAGAGATGCATAGGACTGCAAAGAGCCATGAGTTCTGAAGACAAAAGACACCTTCAGAGCTCAGTGATATTTTTTGGATCTTAAATGTTATAAAACCTAATACATGTTAGGAAACAGTAGGCCAAAAGTTCACTTCTGCTTAGACTGAGATATGGGCAAGAAATGCAGGAGGTGATTGAAATACAACTGAAATATTGAAATACAAGGGTCAGTAAGAACAACAATACAGAAGCAGGAGAAAAGAGACCAAGAGTCAAAATGGATGGATTTGTTTTTGCAAAAATGAGAGCTAAATTGTGAATATATGGTTGAAGTCAGAGAAACATCAGCAGAACAGATAGAACCTAAGAGCTAATAGAGGAGATAGGAAGAAATCAGAGATATGACCACTGAGAAGTGCAAAAACCAAGGAAGGAAGTGGCACTTCTGAGGGAGAATGAAAAATACAATGCAGAGAATAAGTTCAATAAAGCAAGAAAGCAAAATGTATTTTTTGCTAAAAGATAGTCTGTAAACTGACTCACTAGTTTACACCATGTAACTGAGATATTTAGTGAAAATATATCCCGCCTAGCCCAGGAAAATAATTCCAGTACTTCACACTGTGGTATTCTTTCCACTGTTAATAACTGTGTAAAGCTATATGTGTTAATTGAAGATCCTTGTACCATTGTCCTTTTGAATGCTCTGCTTAGACTTAACTGCTTCCTTGAGTGCCCGTATCTATTTCAAGCCACCAAGTAAGTTTTTGAGGTGAACTTACACCTAGACACTGCATTCGTTTTAATGGGTTTAAGTGACTGTGAACATTTACTCATATGATTTCTCTTTAATTTAATTAATTTAGTAATGAAACTCACTATTTAGAACTGAAGAGTTCCTTAGCTTTTGAATGATGCATCTAAGGAGTGGAGCGACGCTGGATGGCAGCAAGGTAATGAGGTTAACACATGAAGTTCAATTTTCCCTCCAACATCACTCACAACACCTACTAACTAAAAACCAGTTAGAATAGGAAAGCTATATTAGTTTTAGATTCTGAGTAATCTTTACCTTGAGAGGTATATGACAACTAACCTTAGTTTTATAAACAGTTTTTCCCTTAAATACATACAATTAAAATTGTTTGTATAAACATCTGTGACCAAGTCACTGTTGGGATTCCACTGTAGAGTAAAACACGTAAAATATGGTTCCTGCTTTCAAGAATTTTTAACAAGTAAGCATATATTTTCAGGCTTTTCCCTTTCTCTTATTAATTTTTTTGGTATTTTTTTATATTAGAGGGTTCCCTTGTTTTAATTTTTATTTATCTCCCACAGCTAATGCATTCCAGCATTGTGTCTTACACAACAAATCACAATTAGGGTCTTTTTGCTACTTCTTTGAACTGTCCTGTTGTTCTGCCAGCACACAGGTTTTGTTAGGGTCCAGTGTCTATCTTGTGCTGCTCCCATTCTGAATATGCAGTTGATTCCATGGGTATCATTTCGGAACACAGAACAAAGAGACAAAGAAGGAGAAAAGAGCAAAAGAAGCTTTTGTGATTGGCAGGATTCAGATGTTATGTGCCTGGCTAAGGCTATGATCTGGACATGTTCAAGATCTGGTATATCTTGCAAGCCATCACCATGCAGTCCTATAAAAAATTGCACAGAAGGGAAAGGCTCCAGGTACCTAACATACCAATAATTAAGAAATTCTCCAACACTTCTCTTTATAGCTGCCCTGGCAAAGAAATACTGTCACACCTTGATTGCACTTTATGTTCACGATATCCTCAATAACCTTTCTCATGACACCCAACATTTGTGCTGCTTGCGCACATTCAGTTGATAGCTCAAGACAATTATCCATAGTGATTCCAAGACCTTTTTCCTGAGGTACAACTAATGCTCTGGTTGAACATGTTAACAGCAGTCTCTGCTATCCATGGAACTGTCTCATCCAAAGGGCAGAAACAAGAAGAGAATGACATTAAAAATGGTTTATCATATTTCAGGTATGACAATTTAAACCTCAGGGGTTCTGTAGCCATGCTTGCAAAATGTGTGGTGTGGCCTTGTTGCTGGATTCCAGATGGTGTACTACAACATGGCACCTTCTGTGCTTGACTGGAACTTCCTATGCCTCTATACAGCATGACGATAGCATTTGATTTTAAGTTGTTTTAAATCATACATGTATAAGTGTGTGTAAGATGTGTGTTTTATATCAGATGCAGCCAGAATGGCCCCTGGATACAACAAGGGAAAATGTGGCTTATGTGAGGAACAGAAGGGGGAAAAAGGTAAAAGAGCAGAAGGACAGCATAAGAATGCAGACAAATTAATATAACTGATTTTTTTCAATTGCTACAATTTTGGGTGAGAAATTCTGGGTTGCATTCTTTACAGCAATGCCACTTTTGTGGATCAGAATGGTCAGTTTTTCACTCACAGGCAAGAATATTCAAAACTCTTCAGTTGGAAAAGAGCATTATAATCACTGACTGGAAAGTCTGCCTGCTGGCAATGTAAGCTATTATTTTTGTATATAGTGTGCACAATTAATACTAGTGTATTTGGATCAATTTGTGCTGCAAATAAAGCTGTGTCCTTTCCTTGCCAAAAAGAGTGTAATTTCAAGCCATCAGGATTTGCATCTTGGGAAAGGGTGGAAAATGAATATGCCAAAGATAAAAGGAAAAATATACTGCTTTAAAGAAATAGTAAATCACTGAATATAAGAGAAAGGGAATTAGGTTCAATGATAGTTCAGTATGACATTTTGTTTCTTGCCTTTCCTCTTACTGTAGGAAAGAACTAAAGGAAGTTAAATGAGATTTTGATATAAATATGTAATTAGACTTTTGCAGTCCAAAACTTCCATAAACCACATTTTCCTATGTCTGCAGTCCCTACTTAAAATGTAATAAAATTCTTATATTTCAGACTTTATAGTTTAGATCTACAGATTGCATTGTCTGGAGTGCATGGTATATAGCCTAAAAGATTAAGTACATTGCTAAGGAGATACAAATTTTCTATTTCCTTTTTCAAAGTTGGTATACATTTTCATACTTCTCTGCAAAATGCTTTTCACTAAATTCTCTTGTAAGTATTTTTGCACATTGAACTGACCTTTCAAAAGAAAATAGAAGCTTGGTGGCAGAAGCTGTACAACACCTGTGCATGCCTATGTAGGACTTAATTCTCTTTCCTACACAAAAGACTCTCAATGGATTATTTAAAGTATTTGGAAGCATACAGACACAAATACTCAGAGTCTGCTTTGGAGATGAGTTTGAGCAAGAAAGAATCATCTGCATTGTTATCAATTAAATTGCCTATCAATTAAATTAAGTACTGCAGGCACCTCTGGCAGGGTTCCAGGCTCCAGAGAGTTTGGATTAACTCACAGTACTAGGAATAAGAGTCAAACTGGCTCTCACCTTTGCAGTACTGATAGAAGCCCTATATAAATTACTTGATATATAAATATTTATTTATTGGCATTTAGCTAGTCAACAGCAGGGTGTGGTCTGCACATATTTCATAAAGATTTTTACATTTTCTGAACTCAAAGTAAAAGTCTGCACTACCTGCTCGCTAGTTAACAGGATTTTTTGACTACTAATACATCATAACCACCAGGGTTTTCACAAAGCAAACAGATTAACTCCTAACTGTATAGGGACTGGTCTTACATTCTTATACACTAAAGAAAAGAATGAATTTCTGAAACAAACTGCACAACAGATCACCATACTGACATATTGTGATCTCTCCCAAATCCAAGTATACATTCTTAGCATATTATCTGTGTCAGTGTCACAAAACTATTACAGTTTCACTTTTCTTTGTGTCTGTAATGGTTCCCCATCATCCTGGTAAGTGGGCAGTCATTGCTGTCTGCATAGATAGAGCTGTGAAGGAGAATTAGATTTCAACACTTATGTAACAGAGATTAATTGATTGATTAGATTATTAATTAACGTTTCCATTAAATTCTCTTTTTAAAAAGCACAGGATTGTGGATCCCCAGGGTTTTTTCTAATCCTTGAAATCATAAACAAGAGAATGCATAACTAAACATTGTACCTTATCTTGTGGAGAATAATTAAGATTGGATGCATTGCTATGAAGGAAAATATTTTTTCTTCTACGATACACTTTTTTTGCCCCCCTGCAAACCTTAGGAAAAAGAAAGTGGTGTTTGGGTTTCCCCTACTGCAATAGAGGGACAGACACCAAAAGTAATGTTTTAAACACAGATGTACACATATGCATGCCTGTTTGTGTGCAATCTGTTTGGTATTTATACATTTTTAAGAAAAGATAAAGAAGTGAAAACACGACTTAAGTTGTTTTAGATTGAAACTGATGTGGTCTACCTAGAAGTTTCAACCATATAATATTTGAGAGATTGTAGAAAAATAAAAACAGCAAGTGGCCTTTTAGGTAACCCATAATTAAAAGCAATTTTGAGCTGTCTTTTCAGGGAAGCTACCCAGGGGAAGTATTTGCTACCTGTTTGACCTTCACAATTGTGAGTCCTTGGCAGTGTCAGCGACCCTCTGAACTGAATTCAAAACTAATCTCTAACAGAAAAAGAGAAACAGAATTCATGCAAATCATATTAATTCCAACATTTCCCTAGTGAGCTGGGTATAAACTACAGCCTAATTAAATATTTTTTAACGATGTGAGTAATTTTTGCCAAGGGGCGGATTCAGGCGAAAATTTAATATGAGATCACAAAAGCTGTTCCCAGCGTTGATTCTGTAAATTAATGACTAT
This sequence comes from Catharus ustulatus, assembly GCF_009819885.2. Lineage (NCBI taxonomy): Eukaryota > Metazoa > Chordata > Aves > Passeriformes > Turdidae > Catharus > Catharus ustulatus. The sequence continues at coordinate 26,502,628 of NC_046226.1, forward strand.
CTGCCTTATGATAAAAACATGCTGCCAAGAATGAAAATGAAGTCAGCAAAGCTTGCTCTATTTGTCTAACAACCAAATATACAGAATGCAAAAACTTTAAAGGATATGGAAAATTTCCATTGTCTGTATGATGTATTCCTGATAAAGATACATGACATTGACAGCCTAAAGCTGCTTTATGTTATACAAGACTATCAATTCTTATTAGTTATCATTAATATAGCATTAGCTATTGCTAGTTATGAACTTTAGTGAGACAGTGCCAACACAAACATCAAGATCCTGAGAGGTATTTGTTTACGTGTGGGTAGGATAATGTGCTATTGACCATTTCATGAACTGTGTGTCTCTAAGACACACTGAACATGGCACAATTTCTCAGAGCTGATCACAAAAATACAAGCATCTTACCTAACACTTAAAAAGGTCTCATCATTGTAGTATCTGGGCACCAATCTTAAGTGCTTGTCAGAAAGAAAATCTCATTAAACCAATGTTATTAGTGTTTTCAAATAATAAATGCACAAAAATTAAAACTATGATCAAGAGAAACTGTATAAAGGAATGGGAATTACTCATGCATCAGTCTGTCCAGATTTTTATCATGATTTGGAAATTAAAGAATAAACCTTATCTGACTAAAAGGCTGCTTTATAAAGCATAGTAGTAAATCAGATATTGAAGATATTCAAACGCAAAAATCCTCTGCTTAACCAATAAAAGACTCCATGCTCTTTGTTCTTCTCATGCTAACCTATCTTGTAACAAGACAGCCAGTTAACACCAAGGAATTACAAAGCATCACCAGATGACAGGTGACCAGGACTTTGGTAGCACCCTGGTCAAGAGGCCAGCCCATTGTAAGGGCTTTGCACCCTTATTTATTTAAATTTCTGCTGGTGTTGGCCACTGAGACTGAATTTACAGCTTTTCAATTAAAAGGTCATTCTGTGCTAACCAGCACGCCATTGCCTCATTATAATCATAAAATTAGTGAGAAAAGACTAGCATGAATAATATGAAGGAGCCAATCTGAAAGGTGAAGAGGTGTGATTTTCTTGCTTCATCAGAGAAGAGAATAAAGCTTGCTGTTTAGAAACAAATACTTTGCTTATAGAGCATGAAAGAAACACTTAACCATTTCTTTCTACTTCAGAACAAATAAGTTGGTCATTTTCTGTAAATTAAGCTTGACAGATGAAAGGATGGTTTATGACTGCTGAACAGTGTAAGTTAGGGCATAGCTTCATATGATATGAAATTTCTATGTGAGATTTCAAGTTTCAAAGCATTGCAATAGGACTTTTATATTTCTTAAGTTGAGCATAGCCATATTATGCCTTTTTGTAAGCATAAGTTTTTAAATAAAAATAATAACTCAGAGAAACAGTCGATATTAAATACATCTTAGAATATTAGTTAATTTACTAATGAAAACTGAGAGTATAATTTAAAATTCAATGTGCCTGTGAGCACACTGGAAATTATGAGTCATTGAGTTCAGAAATGTAAACTACACAAAGGATGAGGACTTTTGCAATTCTCCTCAAAACACTGGGAGAGAGAAACTACTCATTCTATCATATACAAGCCACAGAACATGTGGTCTTCCAAGCAGCCATGAAGCTCTACAATATGGACAAATAGAGGGAAAAAAACAACCAAAAAAACCAACACAAAAATGTGATACACTTTAAAATAATGAAAATGCTTCAAACTCACAGTTTAAAATATTTTTACTTAATGAAAATCTGGAGGTCATCTTAGTTTCAGTCTGAAAGCACAGCTCATCATTAAGGGAAAAATTACTATTTTTTTGCTCAACACTAGTAATAAGTTAGAAACCACTAGAACTGGAAAAGTAAGCTAGAGAGCATGAAACAATTTTCAGGAAGAGCACTAGGAGATTACATCCAAACACTTTAATGCCCTCCATTCTCCATAAAAACCTGATCTATGTTCAGACCATGACCCCCTCTCCAAGAACTTTGTTCTCTTCTAGAGGAACTCATCCTGTACTCAGCAGCCACTGATGAACACACACAGACATAGCCAGCTAGTGGCAGCCCTGACCTGCTGCTGTGGATAACCTGCTTGAGTAGCCTAAAGAAACAGACTGGTGCCCAAACTGAGAGGCTGAGGTCCTTTGCTTAACAAAGTCTGACTGAACACGGTTTTTAACTCATGCTCTCACTTGTTTTATATTCCAGCAACAGCAGCAGTCTTTAAGGGGATTTCTTGCACATGTGAAATAGTCAGAAACTTGCCCATGGATTTTCCCACAACACCAAAGGAAAAAAAGAGAAAGGGCATGGAGCATGAAATTCAGGTTTCCAAGACTCCCATTACTGAATCTCTCCTTCTGGAGAAACCAGCTGCAGAGGTAAACAGAAAGTCTAGTAATTTATTTCCTATATTGCACAGGATCTTATGGAGACCTTCAGTCTACAACAGCACATGAAATGAGAGTTGATGAGGTAACGTACAGAGGGAAAGGAAGAAATCTCATATCTATCTACAGTTTTTATTTTATGCAGCTGTATCTGAGAGATTTTGTGATAAAATCGTGCCAATATTTACTGCTCTGTGCATCACAAATCCCCAAATATATGATTAAATAGAAGTAAATTTGATAAAAACAATAAAAACATTCTAAAGACTAGTATAAGTTAGATGTCTACAGACCTCAGAGAATTAATCAGCTGATTTTAAAGCCCTGTGTAACTAAAGATACGCAGCAGATAATTTCAGTTGTGCAGTTCAATTTAGGGGCAGAAAAATACAGATGCATAATTTCAAAAAAGAAATATAAATCAGGCATAAGCCCCTTGGGACTACTAACTCCAGACTGAATAACTTGGCCAAATAACAGAAAATAATGCATGAAAAGTAGGGAAGAAAATAACATTGTGTACAGAGGGGACAAAAAAATTGAACAACTCTGCTTAAAGTCCTATTTCCTGATTCTCATAAAACCTAGGAATTTTGAAAAGAGTTTGCCTAAATAACCCTTTTGTATCTTTAATTTTTGGATGCTTATTATTATTTACAAAGGTATTCATAGTTGTGTGAATCACTAGCCTTTTCAAGGTTGGCCGTTTGCATAATATAACTGCAAGACTTGGTGTTACTTTGTGTTTTCCTAACAATCCTAGAATCTAGAATCATGCAAATA
>NC_046226.1:26810802-26903302 GCF_009819885.2 Catharus ustulatus
AATTATTGAAAAACTTATAAAAAAATAATACCTATATTAAGCCAAGCTTTTTATTATATCAGTAAGACTTGAGATTGGTTTTTAGGTGTTGCGGTTTCACAGAAGAGGATCCTTTTATTTTAAATATGTAAACACAATACAAGAAAATGGTTTGTGTATGCTTGAACTAATCATTAAACTGAATGTTTTATCACCAATAAGTACCTTTGTTGAACTATTTAAATAACAGGATTTACTTCCAAAGTGAGTCATTAAAGCATAATAATAGGAACATGGTAGGTTTTTTAAGGATTACAAACTTGTCATCCTGCACAATCTTTTAAAACTAACGTACACCTTGATACAGAAAACATTAAGGGAGCTGTGATGCACTAGTTCAAATCCAAATTCTACCACTAGAACACTAGTGTTTTGATCTTTTCTTCCTGTGTTGAACTAAGCAATTGCCAGCCTCCTGATAATAGAGAAACCTCAGTTTTATCAAGCAATTTTGCAGCACCCAATAAACAGCACTTTACCTTGGAGCAACTTGTACATTTCACACCTTAAATTTCTATTTACCAAATCAGCTAATCACTTCACAATTGAACTTCTCAGAACAAAAAATTATCAATTAAAGTGGTTGAAACTCCTGCAAATTATCATTTAGGAATGAAGTAATTGCTTTCATCAGGGCAGAAAAGCCCGCCAGAACAGAAATGTCACTTCAGATTAGCGTTCTCACTCCTGAAGCTATGGATGACACAGCTGATATAAGACTAAATGCCAAGACCAATCAATTGCTTTTGTGGCTCTGTTCTGAGCTGCTGTAAAAGGGGCCATTTTCTAGGATCTACTCTTCATTATAGTAAATGCTATCTCCTTGGTAACATAATTCCATTTCTCATAAATTCCGTCTGAGAGCATTGTCCTAACAATGGATGTTTGTGGAAAAGAATGCTGTTGGTTTAATGCAAAGAAATTAAGTGTGAACGGCTGTCAAAGTACTATAGTTTGCTTGTTCTTAAACATAAATTGAAGTCTTTACATTAAAAACAGAATACTTTGGCGGAAATGAATGTTCTGAACTAGTGTGATATATTGCTTTTGGAAGTGATGCATTTCTGATTGAGAGTTCAGACTTTTTTGAGAATATCTATATTCTGTCTATAGTGGGTATGCTCATCCCTAGCAGAGGTTTGTCAGTTTAAGAGAGAGTAGATAAACACTCCACTTATTTCACAGCAGTGCAGTAAGGAAATGTGAAACTGCGTAAGAAAACATGGTCTCATTATCATATGACATGCTATTTGTTAGCAGACTCATCTGTGTATAAAAGCTTTCTTTGAACTGAGTCCTTACTGGAAATATCTGTATTTCAATTTGTACTGTTCAGCTTCCTAAAATACTTAGAATCTGAGTTATGGTCTCCAATTAAAAGGATATCTGAGAAGCTAATTTGGTGGAACAGCAGCAATTTCCTGCACTGCTCTCCTCATGACTGAAGTTTGGAAACAAATTCAAGATTACAGATTTTCGTTCAAAACAGGATGAAAAGTATTCTTTCCTCAATGAGCATAAGCAATTCCAATTAACAACAGCAAGACTTAAGTGACAGGAGAATATATTACCACATATGTAAAGAAGCAATTTATCCAGCATTAAGACGAAAAGTGCAAATTTATTGCAGCATTTCTATGGGTAACCAAAGACAGAGCTCAGGTAACACCGTTGCCAGATTGTGACTGTAGCCCTGAATGATGGCAATCACATTAAGGTATGAAAAACTGCGCCCATTAGGTGATGTGGGGAAAACAAGAGGACAAGAGAGACACAGTGTCACTGAGTGCCACATCTGCCTGCTTGAAGTAAACACAGAACCTTCAGCTGCAAAGTCAGGCAGCTTCAGTCCAGGTTCTCCACATATGCTATCTCATACACCACACTAGAACTGTTATATTAGCATCCTGCTCTTTAAATATGAGCTTTACATTTTGGCCTAACTATAAGGTACTACATAAATAAATATCTCTGAAGTGAACAAAAACGATCCAAATTCTGATTATACTCCTTTAGAGAATACTGTCTTTAAGAAGGAACACTGTGGGTTAGAGTTTTTTTTTCTGGTTCTGAATTAATAGCTGCTATTTTCCTCACCTGTGTTAGAACCGTGGCAGAAATTTTTGCTGGAACATTTATATCAGCTATAGCCATTATTTTCCGTAGTATTATTTTACCAGTGGTAGCTCTGAAATAAACAGCTGCATAGGTGAAAACATTTTTTTATATTTTTATAAAAGTTGTGTTTGCACCAGGTAGTTTATGAATATAGTTTAGTGTCACTACTGCCAAAAGGCCTAAGAGCACAATGTTGCTTTGGGCAACTCAAGTTTGCTCTTTATAGATGACCTAAACACGGATTTTGTTAGAGTTGGCGCTATCTGCTTCTATTTAGTTCCCAGAGCCAGGAAAAAAGGTCAAGAATTCCAACTTCTCTCTTTCACTGTTGCCACACAAATAAAACCTGGTGGTGTGTTCTCGATTACTACAATAGTAAGACACTTTCTGAAGAAAATAGCATTCTTTATCTCCTTAGCCACTCTTACAATTATCATCCTCATCATCTCCTAATTCTATCCTCCCCATCTGAAAGTTATGTGAACACTGACAGGTCTATGCAGAACACACTCAAGGTGTAGTTTTGAACCCTCCTCATGGGAGTCTTTGCAAGGCTTTACATGAATAAGGGTGGAAGAGATGTGGGATACACTGGCACTCCAGGCCAAAGGAGCTATTCCAGTTCAGAATCACAGCTGAGCTGTCTTAAAGCTGACAAAATATAACTTCAGTGGAACAGTCAATGAGCTACAGGAGCACTCTCAGCCTTAATTCCCATTGATACTCAAGCTTACCTAGTTTTAAAATATCTCCAAGAACATCTTAAAAAAAACCCCAAAAAATGCAAACACAAGCAACAATTGGCCTGGGCAGTGGTACAGTTACCTTTGTTGACTGCTCACAACTAAGTAGTGCAGGTAAACTTTTACTCTGCAGTCTTAGGAAGATCCTGGCACCTCCAAAAGCTGACTGGTGGATTTATTCAAACCTGTTTTCTCAGAAACACAAGATTGACTTTCTAAGGTGCAGTTTTAAGCTGCTGAACCAGACTCAGTAGAGCATAAATGAACTTCAAAGCCTTTCACTTTTACCTCCCATGTTTGAACCCTGAGAAGTTTAGTGTAAATTAGTGTCAGTAGAGCACACGACAGTAAGATTTTCCCAAGCAGGCATCTCTTTCACCTATACTACCAGTGAATTAGCTTTTATTACTGCTTACATATTCCAGGACAGGCTACAGCCTTCATTGACTTCCCTTGTAGAAGGACTACATTTACTTTCCATTTAATGCTCTGGGATGAGGAACAACTCTAAGTGCCACATACTCTGGTGAAGGGCAGAAAGTCATACAAAAAAAATATTAGTTTTTCATCTGTTCTGATACATTGGGATAAAAATTAAACCCACACTGCCTGCAGAAGAACTTCCTCCTTGTTCCTTTTACAGATACCAATACTGGCCACACACATTATTGGGCTTAAGTGTTTCCTGAAGTGCCAAGAAGAGTTTGCTGTCAAAGGTTATGCACTCAACCCAGGGGGCACCTCATGGACAGGTAACTGCTGCGCTGGAGGTCTGTCCCTATGTATTTTAATTTTCAGGGACTTGCAGCAGACTCAAGATTTAATTTCTAAACAAAGTTTTCAGATATGGCACAGCAAAACCCAGTTCTCCTCAGAAACCACTTTAATTAATCAGAGTATACCTGATGACAAATGCATTTTTTACCAAAGTAATGATATTTTAAAACCTTTCCTTAAAACACACTCTTCATCAATTACAATCCTAGAGTTTTAAAAAATAACACTTAGACAAAAGCCTCAGAGTCTCAACAGTTGACGGAAACCTCATACTCTAAGTAATGCTTATCTACTTTACCAATGTTCAACTACCAGCAAGATAACCATATCCTAAATCCATCAGATTGCATCTGATGCAATGCAGAAAGGCATTTAAATTATCAGGGCTCTGAAAAACTGTCCAGCAGCTGCCACGGCTTTCCCTCAACCTAGTAGTAAAACAATTCTTCAAAAAGGGCCAACCAGTCACAAAGATGAGAAATATGAGCCACATCAAACCACAAAACAAAGCACGATGCAGAGACAAGGGCCCCTTCCGAAAGGGTCTTTTCCTTAAGTGACCTCTTAATTACCCAGCAGATAAAACACCTTCCTGCAGTCTTACAGGTCTAAATCAGAGAGGAATATCATGATTATCTAGGAACTATCTTTAGCATGAGGCAGGTCATATAGCACTACCCTGTAATTCTGGTTTCTTTTGCAAAGTATCAATCCTAATCTGAAAACTCCAAGATGCAAAAAATTTCTATTGCTAAGCAGCTGCACTGTTTAAATTAGCCTCACCATTAACATTTTGTGGCTTTTTTTCCAATTTCAACTTTGCTGAGTTCAGCTTTCAGTCACTGAATCTTGCAATTCTTTTGTCCACTAAACAAAAGAAACTCCAAATATCTGCTATCTTCTTCCTGCCTGGGTAATTATGGTCCATGATCAAGTCACCCTCTTAACCTTCCTTTCTGACAAATACTCGATTGATTAAACAAACACGGTCATTGTACGTTTTCCAGTGTTCATTTTAGAAGTATCTTTTTTTTCAACATAAAAAACCCTAAAAGGTTTCAATGCTTAATGCAGCATCAATCATTATTTCCATGTTCAATATTTCAACTGATACCTTTAAAATTATTTTATTCCATATCTGAAACAGCTTTATACTGGGCTACAGTGTTCTGCTACTACTCATAAGAAAACCTAAATCTTTCAATTTGGGGTTCACAGAAAAGACAATGAGACACAGCTTTGAACTACAATGTCAGTTATGTGCTTCTCCCTGTGTTATTCTTGGCCAGTCATAGTTTTTATGTTGCAGAAATGGAAACAGGTCTGATAAGTTCCATAAGATGCGATAGAGTATGTAAAATGAGAGAAAAATATGAATTCATTAATGTGAGAAACCACCATATTTTCTCTCAGGCATGTAGAATCTTCTGAGTTGAATCTAGATTGAGCTTCTGCAGTCATTTCTGTATTTTATTACTGAGGGATAAAGGAATCACAAAAAGGCAAGAATTTCTTTAACACCACCTCAGAATTATTGGTGTAAAATGGCTAAGTCAGGTTAAAATGGCTGAACTCAGAAACAAGAAGGAACATTCTGCAAAATGATGAATTCTTGAGATAATCCCTAAAAGTCATTATTCGCAGAGATGCTCAAGACAATTAAGATATGATTTTCAGAACCACACAGTTCTTGCAAACCTTGTTCCTAGTGAAAAATGTACCAAATATTGTGTTTGAAAATGCCATATTGCTGTATTCAAAACCTGTCCTCACTGGGATAATGTCAGTCAGGTAAACTGGAAATACTTTGGAGTCAAGAGGAAATTTACACCCATAAACACTGAATGTTAATCTTGGATCTTACCTGTTGATAGATCTACAAGCTCATCAGCAGAGGAAAGAGACTGAGTGACTGCTAGACTGCTAGTAATAGCTACTGAGTGATGTTCAAAACCTGCAATTGCTTAAGGTTTGTGGGTGGGGGTTTAGCTACAGAAAAGAAAGAAGAAAAGAAGCAACCATCACAAAGAGCTATTATACCTGACAGACTCTACACAAGACAGATGAAATGTGAGCTTCAGTATTCAAAAGAGAAAGGATACAATCATATGTCTGGTTAACTTACAGGAAATAGTTCCAGAGACAATTTTATACTAACTACAGTGATTTGAGCAATTTTTAAAAATAATACCAACCAATTTCTCTCCATTATACTCTGCTGGCAGAAAATAAAACATTTTTCTTTTAAATGATTGCCTCTGGTTTTGTTAAATCATGCAGCCTGTCAACATGTGGTCACCAGTTTTACATGATCTTTCTGCCTCTCTGGAAAAGAATGAATTTGCAGTCTGATCTGTGATATAAATACATAATTTGGCATCAGTTAAAGTTGTTGCTATCACTACAAAAAAGAGAGAGAGAAAAAAAAGATAAGCAACCATAATACTATAATATGGAAAAAAATCAAATCAAAGTGATTCATTTAAATTCAAATATGACGGGGTTTTTGTTTTTCTTAAATACTATGTCTGGTAATTCCTGCTATTGAAGAATTAAGAAGGAAAAATAAAGAAGTAGAGTCTAATTCTGACACCAGATGTGCCTGCCCAACTTCATTGATTTCAAAAGACAACATGGACCCTTAGTGCTAAGCGATTTTTGTAAGAGTAAATATTTGAAAAACAGAATGAGTAAAAAATGTAGAATCCTTCTTTTGGTACACAGTTGTTTCAGGAAGCTCACAGCAGCTGAACAAATTAAATCTCCAACCCTATGCTGCCAAGTGGGAATCATGTCCTAATAAGCCTATAACTGATTGGGATATAGCCTCATCTCAACAATGTGGTTAAATGGAAAAATGAATGGAGAACAAAACACAGAAAGATAAAACATGTTCAATTTTATTTTACTAAACTTATGTTGAATTAACCTTTATGAGACACTGTTTTCACTCAGAGAATTTTATTATTTAGCTGTCCTTTCAGGGTTTTCAGGTTTGCAACTCCTTTGTAAAATGGTTATAGCATACCTCACAATATCCTTTCATCTCTTAGGGATGAAGCGATATACAGAGTCAATCTTTATAATTAAATCATGACTGTTTCCAACAGCAGTTGCTGTAATTTCAGCTTATACAGCTATTATTTGTATTCTTAGGAATGCCTGCTTCAAAATCACAAGACAGGAAAAATCATGCTCTTAAGAGCAAGGGAGAAAAAGCAGCTGAAGTGTTCCCCATAATGCAGAAGGAGTCAGTGTATCCGTGTGATGTCTAATGCCTTCCAGGCACTTGAAGACTCCACTGAGCAACAGGGTTTACTATAGCTTTAATAAGGTGCAAATGCTAATTCCCACACTGCTAGCCTGCTGACAGATATTACTGACATAACAAAATGGGATCTTGACTATTGTGATTATATGACCTGTGGCAAGGGCTGGCTAAGATACACCCACTGATACTGATCCCCCCAGTTGCAACTGTCCCCTGTGGAGAAATCAGAGAACAGGAGTCTCATAATTGCCTCCAGCATCCCTGAAAAGTGACAGCCACAAACAGACCAAAACCAGTGCCAGAAATCTGGCTGAATATAAGAAACTTTTTCTACCAAGTAGTTTTTAACTGAAATGCCAAAACCACTAAACAGTTTTAGAGTGTTCTGTTAATGACCAGTATAAAAGAAGGTATGAGCCTAAAATGTAAGAACAATAAATGTCAGGAGAACATTTTGGCAGTAAAAAGTGATGACTGTATGACAGCAAAAGAATGAGATAAACCCGGTAGAAGTTTGATTTTCTGGTTACTTCCACATTTGTTTAGACTTACAGCCTTCGAAAACTAAGAATACTTGTGCCAATTTTAAAAGTCTTATTTAAATTATTTTATGATTTCAGTTTACATTAAAATCTCAAACAAAATAGCATGGATGCTTTGTGTGGCCATCTGCTACTTTCATCAAGTGTCTGTAGTGACGAAAATGAGGATTCTAGTAGTTTTACTGTGGAGATAATTGAAGCCTTTCTAAGAATAATTTCTATTCAGTCCTTTAGAGCCAAATTTTGTCCTTGGATCTGCACTCTATCTTGTAATATTGGAACGTGGTTCTTGTTTGAGCAGTTAATATCAGCCTCTGAGTATAAAATATGAGATGCTAGTATTCTTTCATTCTTTTGCATAGATGATATACTCGGTATTACATATTTTGGCAGATGCTTTTAGGGCATGCTGAGCACAGTTTTATATTCAAATTATGCAAATAATGCCAATAGGAAAGGCTGTTTGTTGGTGATCCGAGCTTCTAATTTCAGTCCTACCACTTATTTCCAATATAATCAAGAGCCAAGCAGTAACTTGACTGGTAGACTCACAATATTAACACGCCAGAAAAACTTGTCCTATTTAGTTTAAGCAATGCATATTAAAATCCTCACAAATATCAAACCAACCAAAAAGTTTATTAATAAAATAATCCATTAAATTCAATAAGATTATACATAGATCTTGTAAATAAATCAAAATTTATCATTCAGGTTCATGTAGGCAAGTCCAGCTTGTGGGCTAGTGAAACTGAACTCTGGGGTTTTTTTTAAATTGAAGTTCTGAAAACTATTTTTGTATCTATAAAAATAATGTGTACTTGTTGAATTGAAGATGTAATCCCTGTACCAAACACTTTTTAACCTAAGCATTTGAATCAGCCTTATTGCTATAGGATGCTGCCTCCCACTGCTTTTACTGCAGCTGCCAGAGTAATCCTCATATGAGCTGGGAATGGTCCAAAAAGCTGCTTCCCTTTCTTTGCTCCAACTGCTTATCAGTTTTCTAACTGGCCCCATATCACAACACATCATATCCCATCATGACACAGAAAACAGTTGCTATTCAGTTTGTCTCTCTGTAAACCTAAGGAAATCTGAGCTGATCTTGTCTTAGGTAGTACTTTCTCAAGGATGCTCTCTTTCCCCCCAACATGGTTAAAACAGCCAAAGAGAAGAGCAAGGAAAAAAGGAAAAAAAAAAAAAAAAAAAAGAAAGGGAAAAAAAGGAGGGGGTAAAAAATGGAGGAAAATCTGAGAAAAGAAAGTATATTTAGCTTTCCTGTTGGAGACAGAAAGACACGTGAGGGGTTAGCCCTGCTATTGACATCTCCATAAGCCAACTGGGAGTTGCTGGTGTATAGAGAGCTCCCATCAGTCTCAGAATCCAGGACACACAGAAATACATGCATTAGGAATGACATGTAGAAGTTAGTTCTACTTATATTAGCTAGTGAACTCTCCCTACAACACTTGGTGGGTGTGGATATAGTTTTTTTTTTGCTCCTGGAAAAGAACAAAAGCAAATTGAACAGATGTAGGAGCTGTTTCTGCTTGACTGCACCCCCTTGACTTCTCTGAAGTACATTTAGCCCTTCACCTGAAACAGCCGGACACCCGTTAATATAGATATTATTTCATATACTGCCAAAAATATGTTACATTTGGTAGTCGTGTACAGGAATAAATAAGAAGATCACAGCTACACAAACACAGTAAACTGGCATCGATTAGCATTACAGGTGAAAGAAATCACTTCTCTCTCAACAGTTGTACTGATACTCCTACTCTGCACCATCTCCTGCCCTGGGAATAGACAAAGTTAAAATTACTGTAAGATTTTGACTGGATTAGTTTACAGGTTCCTTAATCCAGTTTACCACATGGGTGTATAAGCACCCATATAAACGGGGTGGCACAGAATGACTGAGAACACATCTCTAAGCACTACCAGCTTACCATATTCATGAAGGAAAGGCGATGATAGGAGCAAGACTACATACTCCACTGAAGCTGTCAGAACAATAAGGGTTGCCAGAATGAAACTGCCCACTTGGAATCTGGCCATTCCTTTAGAAATGCTTACTTAGAAATATGAAAAGTGCTAAACATTAATAAACACAGTCAGTCAATATCTTAAATTCTCTCTCGGCATCATAAGCAACCTCAGGCTGTGTGGGGGCAGTGGTTTGTTTTGGACTTTGGTGGAACTCAACCATATAATGAAACCACAGACACAGAAGGAAATAGATTTCAATATAATTGACAGCATATGTTTCTATATCTCTATTCAGTAGCTGATAGAAATAAATAATACACAGCATGCCAGTGATAACCACGGCAAATACGTCAGCCAACTTCCTGAACTGCATTCTAATGGGATCTTACAACGGATCTATGCCAGGTTCCTCAGGGCCTCTATTCACTTGATTTCTTTCTCTTCACAGTGGTTTGTAAAAATACAGCACAATTCATTAATTTATTCTCTTTTCCAGGTACAAAAGATATTTTATTGCTATAAAAGCTTTTTTTATACCCTGCTAGTCTAATTTTTCTAGCTTGAAACCTTTGCGTCTGTTTCTTAAAACCCACAGCAAAGTCTTTGAATTAAACTAAAGTTTGACTAATACCAAATTCTGGTTAAAAACAGCTAGATGGTACCCAAAATAACATTTTGATATGAGGCTGTTCAGATGTGTTGCCAAATGGGATCTGCCTGGTCTTATGAACTGTTCACATATCCTTAAGCCAAAAGAGGTCCTGATAGTAAAAGTAGCTTTTTATCACATTTTGTGACCCTGTTACCTACTAGTGGAATTGTAGAAGTTTAAATTAATAAAACCATTATTTTAATCCATGCATTCAAGTGCATTTTTTTGTACAATTTAGTGACTCCACTAACTTTAATCATACTATTCTGGATCTTTCCAGAGTTGTGTTAGAATCCATCTTTATGTAACTTAAGTAAAACTTAAGGACAAATGATGAAAGTTCACCATCAACTCCCCTGTGAGAGCTTGTCTTGTGGCATGCTCTGCTCATACCAGGTGACTATTGCCATTAGATGCCAAAAACTCATCTGGGGATTGTCACAACATCTGGTTCCCTGCAGTACTCAATTTCTTTTAAATGTGCACACCTCTGAGTGAAGCACACCCGGAAATGCACAGCAATATTCCCCTTAAAGCATGGAACTCTACAACCAAGATTATTTCAAAAGCTTAGTTCACAAGAAAACATACAAATGAATTGGTCCTCAGCCCTCTCCCATCCCTCCTCAAACTCTTACTGAAATCAGAATTTTAACCCAACCCAGATATTGAAAATATAAGCAGAAAAAGCCACAGCTCTTTGGACTTGAGGAAAGAAAGGTGTAATTAACCTCTATTATTTATCTCTCTACCTACACACATAGATCCCCTCCCTCTGTCAGAGTTATGTATAAAAGTATTGGCAAGTGTCTCTTCTAAATGTTTAGCAGCCCTCACACATAATAGGACAATCTCTTCCTGTGGATCATCGAGTACTCCAACACCCAGAGGACATCAGCTAACTCATAAAACAAGGAATATTTTTCACTATCCTCCTTTCGGTGTCTTTTACTCCCATTCCCTCAATATAAATGCATTCTGTGTAAGACATTCTTCATTACAAATGTTTGCTTTCAGGGTAGCTGGCTGCAGTCAGAGTGCCCTTCTAAGAGCACTCATTAACTCTCTTGGCTGATTCCAGCTCCCTGGAATGGATCCCACCCTCTCCATTCACCTCCTTCTCTTCTGTGACCTCTGATGTTACCTGCAGTCTTCAGTCTTGGTAGGAAGGTGCCTTGCTTCCAGAGATACTGTGTTCATCCACAGCATCTACATTTTCTGCAGAGTGCTACACACCCTTGATCATACACACAGGTTTCGCTCCGCTCTCTTGTATTTTGGGTTCCCATACAGCTTGAGTTACATGTGTTTGGGTGTTTTTGTGGTTATATCCTACTTTTCTGTTGTCAATTTCCACCCTGGACTCCTTATCCTCACCCTGGAAAATGAGGTAGGATATCTGGCTTTTTAAAACTTTCAAACAGGGTGAATGGAGAGAAATCTCATCAAAAGGACTTGTCTATTATTGGCAGCAAGAGGTGGATATCAGGGTCAGTTGGGCAGAGAAGTAAGCCCAGAGATCTCAGAAAAGATGCAGCTCTGCCTCAAGAAGGGCATATCTCCCCTTTTTGCCCTGCATGTCTTTACTCCATTTGATTGTTGCCTTGAGCAACCTGGTACACTCCAGCCCTTCACGGCCCTGGACAGCAGGGAGGGAAGCTCAGAGGTAGAAGGGAGAAAAGTACAATGAACCCAAGTCATCTGAGAGTTTACAGGCACAGGTCAGAGGACAAAGCAACATGCATGATGTCATGGGAGGCATCCTCTGCAGATCAGTAGAACAAGAAAAGGAAGTAATTGATAAGGTCATGGAGTAAATCCTTCCCAAAGCAACTTACAAGCAGATGAAATAGTAGAATGTTACAGAGAGTAGTAAGCATGAATCAGAAAGGTCAAATAATGCCTAACCAACTCCACTGCCTCTTATGAGATGGCTGCTTAAGATGGTTACATGCATGTCAATGATATTGTTTACCTAGAGATATATGAGATATTTACTTGAAGAGTGCACAGTAAGGTGGGTGAAAGCTGTACAAACCACCAGACTCAAAAGGTGGTGATCACTGGTAGAAAGTTCAGTGGCAACTAATTTACTACTGGCGTCCTTCAGAGATTAACATTGGAGCCAATATCAACTAAAGTCTTCTTTAAAGACCTGGGTGATAGGATGAGGTGCATTCTCAGCAAGTTCCTAAAAAGTATCAGATTGGGAGAGCACCAACAGAAGTATCCCCCATGTCCTTCCTTTCCTCCCCTGTGTGTTTGACAGATTAATTGACAATCCTGAGATACTGAACTGACCCTTGCAAGTTGACAGCTGCATAATCAGACAATTTTGCCCCTTTACTGTTAGCCAGTGGGTTGGAATAGATGATCTTTGAATGTCTCTTCCAACCCAAAGCATACAGTTGTTCTGCAACGCCACACAGAGGGAAAATTTAATTGTAGCTCTCCATAATTTTTTTCTCAGTTTGAGAACAGTAGCATTCAGGAAAAAAAGCCAATGTGCATCCCTGCTCCACCTTGCCACTGCTTCCAAAGGCTGTGATTCACATGACTCTCCTTTACCCTGTGAAGGGGTGTTCTGCTGTAAGTCTACAGCGAAGGGAGAGGTGAAAATCTTGTGACCCCATTTAAATTAATCTTTCTCACCTCCTAACCTTGGATTAGGGGCGTACCCTTCCCTCATTACTGGCACTTTAAGAAAAGATAAGGCAAGAGACAAGACATGTTAGAATATGCCACTGTTATAGAAAATGAATACAGTAACTATAAAATCAAGCAATAGTTAGTGATTCTGTGAATAGTATATTTTCCATTCTTTCACAATACATGATTAGTAGTGATAATTTCAGAGCTCCAATTCGCCACTAATTCAAAAGCTACATTTTATGACAGTAAAAAGCAGAGGCCACATGAGTAAGCTATGCAGATGGTCCAAAAAAGTTATTTAATTCTTCATCAGCTAGTAATAAACAGCTGCATTCTTGTGTCTTTTCTGCTTTTGTTTTATGTGTCACAATGTATAAGCTTATTTCTTGAAATACTGGGAACATACAGAATATTCAAAGTACATTGCACTGAAAATGTTATTTAATTGGAGATAATGCAAAATGGGAAAAGAAGATGAACAAAACATGTGAAAGACTAGAGACCATATGAAAAAACAGAAAGAATTTCCAAGCTTTTTTACTACTTTCTCACTACTGGAATGAAAAAATAAGAAGAGGTTTAAAAGAAAAAAAGGAAAAGGTAAAAAGAAATTTCTGTATTCGTTTTAACCTGAATTTTAACATGGTTACTTTGATGACATTTAACAGATGTTTTTGATTTATTTTATAGACTTCCCCAAATCAGCACCTTGCAAAACCAAGCCCTCCCCACCCACTAACAAAACTACAACATAAGAATGTAAGGGTGGATATACTTAAAGAGTTTAAATAATTTTATCATTAGGTCTTTAATAGGTTCTTTTCCTTCCCTGCCCCAATATCCTAGTTAAGTGTAACTTAGCCCGAACTGGTAAAAATTACATTACATTTGTACCCAAAACAGAATAAGTTACCAGACCTTTGTTCTGGCCCTCTTCCATTTTCTTTCCAGTTTTGCTGCCACAGAGGCATTTGCAAAGGTTCTGACTGGTTTGTTTGGGATTTTTTCCACCCTTCTAGCACATACACTTATTTCAGCAGTGGATACACCAGCAAATTTTAGTTGCCTAAAAGTGTGTCCAGCCAAATGTCATACACCACTTCATTCCTCTTGTTTATTTCAAAATAATAAATTTTTATTTCAAATCAAAAGTAAAATTTAGTAAAATGCTCACAAAAGCAATAGAAATGGTCATAGATAAATATCAAACACTAGTTTAGAATATTATAAGCTATGTATAAGTAACATGTTATTATCTGAAAAATGTACAGTTTCTAAAATCATTCACTTCTACAGGTCTCCAAGGCATGTATATGCAACTACTGCTTGATGAAATATGAGAAGACAGGAAAAAAAATGTATGCAAAACGCTTAGCAGTGTGACTTTTAAAAAAATATTTGCCAAGTTAAAAATCTCAATTCTGTGCAGTTTCCACCATTACTAAAACATGTAAGTATTTCCATTCACCTGCAAATCCGCATTTTTGGCTAGTTAACCAGCAGTTGAATCCACAGCTGGCATTTAGGCAAACAATTACCTAATCTGCATGAGAACTGCTGAAGTTTAAACATTTGGAACTAGAGGGTACATTTCACCATTGCTATAAAGAATTACATGTTCAGATTCTTGACTATTCACATTTTTAACACAACTGGGCTAGTTTTTCTCCCCCTTAACTGAGAAGGCACCTCTTTGATTCTGAATTATTTCAGTGAATTGGATTCTAACTAAACAGAAAATCCAATTGCATTGAATTGTACCATAGCCTATTTTCATTTTCATAGGACTGAAAAATATAGGATCCTATTCTATCCTTGATTCTTAGCTATTCTTTTGCAAAACTCTACAGAAAATAATTAAACCAAAATAATTCATTTCCAAAAGAACTGAAATTTCAATCTTTCAATTATTTTTTTTTTGGGTGGGAGAAAAAAGGATTGATTATTCTCATCTTGATATGCATAGATGCAAAGTGTGTCCTTTTCCCTGGAGCATGCATTGGCACCTGAAGCAGAACATGTGGAGGCAACAGCTTTTCAGGCATCAGAAATGACAGGAGCAGGAGCACAGGTAGACTCTTTGGATACAGTTCTTTGACCCATATTCAATTATAACATGCAGTTCCAGTGCTTTACTCAACATTAGAAACTGAACAGAAACTACACTAGAGTTCACAATGCAGTCTTATGCAGCTTCTCCCTTTTAGAACAGTGTTAGAAAAAGACCATTTTCACATTTACAGAAAATTGTAACAAGACACTGCCTTCCAAATAATCCACCAGGGCTTTGTCTCCTCAGCAAGCAGAGGTGTGAATGTGAGAGTGCAGGCAGACCAAAGCTAGATGTGGTATGGATGATGGTAAAGCTCTGTATTACTGGTCCCTAGGCACGCTGCAGAGCGGCAGCCAGCCGGCTATTTGCATATCTGGGAACTTAGCATGTTGCTACATCCTGACTACTTTTGATTGAAGCTACACTGGTTTTGCCTATGGATGCCACAGTCACACACCTGTAATAGCAGAGTACAAGTCACCTGTGACAAGTGGCTAGGAAAGAGTTTTTTATTTAGGCAACTGTTTACTGGCAAAATATGCACATGTGCCCATGCAGTCACATATACATGCACATTTTCCTACACGTACACATATGGAACAGGTTTCTTTGTTTTCAATTTAGAAAGGAAAAAAACCAGACTGGATTACTTAATTTTAGAGAAAAGTCTTAGGGACCACTTTTGATCCTTGCTTGCTATGTGCCATTTGAAAAATGACAATGCACACAGCGTACATGAGTGTATGATAAAGCAACTCAAATGGAGCAAGTGATGGTGACACCACCTGCCCACAGCCATTTCTATCACTACCAGATGCTCAGATTATAGAATCTTTAGGTGTCAAAATTTATTTATATCATTCAGTGCTTGAAGGATTTATGCCAAGAATTCAAAAACTACAGTCAACAATTTTTCCACTTATCTCAGTAGGCTTTGAATAAAGTTTAGAGTGGAGTTGAAACGACATGATCTCTATCAGCTTTCTACAGAAAAAACACTACACAAACAAGGTGCACACAAGTGCCACAAACAGCTCAGTGTGCACCTATCCTGCCACTTCGCTCACCAAATCACAACCATAGCTTTTGAAAATAATTGACAGGGTGTCTGCAAATTCAACTAAAAATAAATCTGATGGACTAATCTTTTGAATGGATATAGGTTGTGCAACTGCAAACTTTGGGACACAATTAGTCAGGACGCCTTTTTTAATGTTTACCTAGAAAAAGAAGAAAGAGTTCTCCCAAAGGGCTTTAAAAGTTCCAGAAACTAAAAGTACTGAGTCATAGAACACCATATAGATTAGATCTATATTAATGCTTCTTAAATTTAAAATATAATTGGGTCTTTTATAACACATAGGTAAGTACTAAGAAGCAGTTCCTTTCCGTTTACTAAAATAACTGTAAAAAATTATGTAGGGTTATAAGTAAAATTATAAAACAAAAACAAATTAAATTTGTGGGCTTCTACCCTCCATTGTGGCTCCCTTGAGTGGATGGTTTGCCTGTGGGTTTGATTCCATAGGAAGTTTAAATATAGAAATAAATATATAAATAATTATACGATAATGAATCGTGTCACCAAGATAAGTGAAACTATTTATGTTCAACATTATGTACATGCCTAAAGTGCTTTTCTGGACCTCAGCCCATATTAACTTCAGTTTTATACAAAAATACAGTGAAAAGTTTAATAAAATAGACGACACCATCTTAAGGGATATTGTGAATCACATCAATGTTCTGCTGGCTTTGATAGATAGGTCTTAATGAATAAATGTACTCTGAGACTTACTGGGATCCTGTGCAGGAGCATTACATTTCAGACACATAATGGGTTGTCAGTGTACAATAATCTGTATAGAATATAGAGGAAATGATGGAGAACCCGTAGCACCAGCTCAATATTTCAGTGCCTCTAAGTATTACAAGCAGCATAATTCAGGCTGTGAACATGTTTGTAGATCTCTTTAAGATACTCAAATTTCTATTTTGCTGAATATTTTTGAAAGAGATTAAAGAAAGATTAATCAGGTAAAAATTCCCTAAAGAAAAGAGAAACCTAAGATCTTAAAATGCTATGGACAACCTCAAAATAAGTATTTAGAACTTATTAGAATGAGATTTGACAATGTATATATATATACATATACATATATATATACATTATCAATCTAAACCACAAGTATTTCAAGAGATAAAATAAAAAATAACTTCCAATTATACATAATTACTAGCAACACTAAAAAACCCTCCTCCATTTCTTTTAAAGGATATCATGGGAGACATTCCACTTTTCAGAACTGCTGAACTTTCTACTTTCATTTGAAATCTTGGATATTAAGAATTTTGCTCTTTCAAGTCCCAGTGTGTGATTAAATAGGGCTATTTTGTTACTTTTGCTAAGCTGCAGTCCACAGAACTTGGCCTTTAGATATTAAAAATCTAATCAGTAATAAAAAATACCTTTCATATAGTTTCTGTTTTTCTTAATATTTTTGCTTTTCTGAAAACTCTAAAATCTCACTTTCCTTCTTTAATTTGCTGTGTGAAAAACCATAAAGAAACAAGAATGATTACTGTTTATATTTAGAATACTCTACAATTGAAAGTCTAAGATTTACAAGTTACATTAAAACCTACATATTTTTAGAACTCTGGGATCATTCTATTACCATCTTTTTGTGGAACTTCCATTTGTGCCTTTTTTATACTGAAGCAAAAGTTTCCTTCAGTTAAGTTTCATTTGAAAATAAAAATATTACCTCCAGATTATACTTTGGCAAAAGGAAAATACTTTTCTTTACACTTTACAGTACAGTAAATTCAGAGAAAGAGAAAACTTGCTCTAAATTTCATAACTTTTTTTAAAAATCACCCTTAAAGAAAAAAAAAGTAGGGAAAGAAATGCTGTTAGAAAATAACATTTTTAACTTACAGTCTTATGATATTTATTAACTTTGCTTTTTCTTACATGTCTTATTATTCCATTGTTGGTCTAAGAATATATGAAAAATAATCATCCATAAGAAACAGAGCATTTTCTGAAGACAGCAGGAAGCAAAGGGGAGGAGCCTGTTTAGGTCTTCAATATAGCAGATTTAATAAATGATATGCTGGAAACAAAACTTCCAGGGCTGAGCTGTCAGCAGGGGTAGAACTAAATGTTGCCAACCCATTGAAAACAAAAATGGGACAGAAGAGAAAATAGGAAAAAGTATCAGTTCTGAGAGAAACATTTCAAGAAGTGAAAGAGCAAAGAGGGCCAAAAGGAAAACGAGAAGTCAACAAACAAGCACAAAAAAGTGAAGTCAATTACTGTGTTGAATGTATTAAATACTGCTCAGTGCTTAATGTTCAGCGTTACTCCTCCCTATATACAATAACATTAGCTATCCAAAACTGATGATTGAAAGGTTTCAGGTTGCATGTCACATTTAAATCTGTTCTAGAAAAGGAAAGCTTTGGTTTTGGCCTCCTCAACACTCGAAGCAAAGCAATGAGAGCACTCCTGAAGGACTAGGCATGAGGGAAGATGAAGTGTAAAAAAAACAACAACAAAAAACCCCCCAAAAATCTGGAAGGAAGAAGAGAAAAAAAAGAGAAGAATAAAGATAAGAATCAGTGTGCCACTGTGAAATAAGATGTGACTTTATCATGATGGGTCTAAGCTGACTGTGGGGTTTCTGACCCATCAAAAGCCCCCTTGAAAAATTCTCCTTTCTCAGATGCACATCTGAATTTGCCCACAAATTATTATTACTTCAGTGAAGCATTTAAAAATAAGTCTGTCTGACTACACAGAACCAATGTTCTTGTAGATAAAGATAGAGAAAGTTCCTGGAATCCCTTGCACTTAATCAGTTTGGCAAAGTGACATTTGGAAGAAATAAAATCTAGAGCTATTACAAAAGTTTTGAGAATTAGGGTACTATAGCACAGTAAAGGATGAAACGCTGTGAAACATTTCTCCAATTATCCATTTAGCACCCTCAGAGATGATGCATATGCCATCTCTGCCAAATTAAAAATGAGGGTTGAAAAACACCTGACTTCTATAAATTCATGACATGAGAAAGAACAAACTGATCAGAGGATAAAACTACACTAAATATATACAAACTCAATGGCCTCTGAACATCATTGTTGGTAAAAACCATATCCTGTAATTATTTCTCTGAAGTCAGTGTGACACAACAGAGTGCTAAATATTCATTCTTTGGAATAAATATGAATTTAGAACTATTCATCTTTTTTCAAACATCTGACATGCTGCATAAACAGAAAGTATATACGGTTTTTTTAAAGTAAACAATAAAATAAGTAAAGTGATTTATTATGCAATTTATCTCTTTCCATCTCTGCGCTGTTCATAATTCAGATCCACACAGGGCAGTTCATATACCATTAATATATCCCAGATGTGTTTGACTTTAAGGCTATGATCATTTTAAATGTTTTAAAATGTGTGCCATTTATCATTAGTGTTATGGTGGTGTCATTCGCATTATTATAGTTAAGGTTGTGTCAGCAGTTCTATAAGCCCTTATTTTCAGGGGTTCAGAACTTGGCAGTAAGAAGTGGCTACGGCCTGAAACCTGGCACAAAGCATCCTGGCTTGGGAGCAACTAAATTTCTTCCTCAAAAAGCTAACAAAGGATTTAGTCTTGAAATTCTGCAGAAGAGAAAGAAATGTGTTCATGTTTTTAAGACATAAAATTCTTCTGGCAGATCTTAGAACTTGTTTTGGGCTGAAATAAATAAAGACAAAAGAATGTCCTGCAAGAGATGGGAGTGCTGGTGAGCTGGAGGCTGTAGAGACTAACTGCTTATCCTTTTGAGCAGATCTGCTGTGTGTGTTTCAAACAATCCATCAAATACAGCAAAGCATCTCAGCAACATCTGCAGCACCTGGAAATTCAACCAGCATACATTTTGCACATAACTTCACATGTCAGAAAGAAGCATTTCCAAAGCTAACCTAATAGCAGTCTTGCCGCATGACAATATCAGGATAAGCTTCCTTTTAGATGGTCCTGTTTTATTTGCAATTTCACTGACCTCCTAGTTCTGATTAGTTTATCTTAATTAAACTGCAATTGGAGTAATACAGAATTACTACAATACAGCTAATATTTAAACAGAAATCCTGACAACAATTTCAAAATCCTTATGCTACTCAGAAACTCTTGAGTAGATACATTCTGCAAGAAACATGTTAGGCGCTTGTAGAAACTGAGTAGACAGTAAGGGAATGGAGAACATAGAAAACCTTACATGGTAGGGTTAGTCTAGCATCTTTCCAATTTGAAGACACACTTTGCTTCTCTTTCTGCCACAGCACAGAATTAGTTTCTACTGTTTTACAAAAATAATTTATTCCAGATTGGGAACACTGGTTAATATCCTAAATGTCTGTAGAGTCATCATAAAAATTGTTTATGGCTGAGCACTAAAATTATCAAAATTTTCAGATCCACAATGAGAAGTGTTGGACTACTTAGAATTCCCATTTATTTATTTTCCTGGCCAATGAAAACTCCTATGCTTTAGAATTTGAGATTCTGTGAGCTGTGATTGTTTAGCCTGGAGAAGAGGCCTGGGGAGACTTTATCACTTTCTACAAGTATCTGAAAGGAGGTTGTAGCCAGTAGAGGGTTCTGAGGGAGTCTCTTCTCCCAGGAACCTGGTGACAAGATGAGAGAACACAGTCTTAAGTTGCTTCAAGGTAAGGTTTAGGTTGGACATTAGGAAGACGTTCTTCACAGAAAGGGTTATTTGGCATTGGAATGGGCTGGCTGGGGAGGTGATGATGAATTCACCATCCCTGGAGGTGTTAAAGAAAAGACTGGATGTGGCACCTAGTGCCATGGTTCAGTTGACAAAGTGGTACAAGTTCTTAGGTTGGGCTTTATGATCTCAAAGGCCTCTTCTAACCTAATTGATTCTGTGATTCTATGTCTCACTGCCAGTTCCTAGAAAATTCAGATTCACAAGCTGTTAGTTTGGAGGTTTTTTATTCTACCAGCTGGGCCATACAGCAAGGGTAGAGCACTTTTCAGGTCCTGCCTTTGGAATCTCCTTTCACCAGAAAGCATTCATGGTTTTTTTGTTCCTTTACAAACACAGTTCTTGTAAAAACTGAGCTCATGGCCCACCCCCAGAGGAATCATGTGTTTCTTCCCACCAGAATCAACTACTGGGTCTTCCTTTCATCCTCTAACAGATATTCAGCAGATCTCCCCATTCCCAAAACTCCAGATTTTATTCTTTCCTATTGATTTTATTTTCTATTGCCTTTCTACTCATTCTGACATGACTGCTTCCATGTACATCAATAGGAGTCATGCCCCGGTGTCTTCACTAAAAATCAATTGCAATGAGGTTATGTCACCTGAAAAATAAGTTGATAACCTCTCACCACTTCTTGCAGGACCACTGCTATTGCTGTCTCCCTACCTCCATGCCAAAAAGGCCTGCTGTGGCTGTGCTCTTCTTTTACCGCTGCTACACTAAAGGAAAGTGGTTTCCACTTCCTCTTATTAAGATTGCATTGTTCCACACTACATGTCACTATTTATTCCTCTTCTGCTACTATGTCTTCCTCTGCAAGACATGTTGCTTTTCATTCACTCTGTCAGTGAGAAAATTTGCTTATGAGAACAGAGCAGTAGTTCCTGACCAAATCCAACAGCTGTTCTTCACGGAACCATCTTTTCAGGGACACACTGAACACCTCTGATCAGAGAAGCTGAACATTTCTGGTCAAGACATGGAAAATTCTTGCTGCCCTTCTCAACAAGCACCCTCTCCCCAAACAGAAAAGTCTATCGTTTCTTCTCTTTCATCCTGCACTGTTACAAGTTGCAAAACTTGAGCAAAAAGGAAGATAATGGCTTTTCATGCAATTCTTGCATGCTTAGGCTTTATGACCGATTGCATTACTTCTGTATAAACAACTAGGGAAAGAATCTATTACTCAGCTAGAAGGTAAAACATGATTGAATAATAAAGGAATATAAAATATTTTCCTTGTAGATTCTCCTTACATTCCACCAGAGGGCTACAAAACTCCCAAAATACTGAAAAACAAATTTTCCAACCTTCCCAAAGTAAACTATGTTCTGAATGTCATTTCCAAATTTCTATGAGGATAATTTTTAACTGGTTTTCTGAGATGGATCAAAAAAATTCAGCTGAGCTGTTTAAGATTTTGCAGTTGACAAATACTTTTTGAATAGAATTTGAGACAGTGGTTTCAGTATGTCTGAAGTATTGTCCATGGATCATGATTTCATGTGTCTTCATAAAAATGGAGAAAATATGCCTACTTTCTATTTTTCACCTACTTTGCACATCCATCACATAGAGCTACGCCATACACTTATCCATATTAAAATGTTTCCATTTGTTTGTAATTAATTTTCTCTTGTATAGAAAGTTTCTATTTTTCATTCCAAAAGTGTAAGATCGATCCTACTGCTTCCAGAGACATGTTATTCACTATTCCCTTCAATCAAATACTCCTACTTGTGAGACCATGAGCTGGAATGATAGGAATCCATGACGCATACAAAAAGAATTCTAAATTTAAAGAAGAGTGGGAACAGGAAAAAATGTGCATGTTAGATAAATAACGACATAGAAAAGGTTCTTGAGGAAAAAAAAGTTTTTGAGGAAAATTTTCAATGAAGATTAATACACAGTACTGATTTTCCTTCTGTTGAACTGGACTTTCATCAACTTGCATAAAATTAAATTGACAGCCAAATAAATTTATTGAGATCTTCAGTTTGAGTTATGCCAAAACCTAATCCTAGGTAAGGAGAGTGACAGTTAGCAAGAGAAGAATTGATCCTTAATCTCCACTTAACAATATGTTGGGAGCAATGAATAGTAAACAGTTTAACCTCTTTTACTTTCATACAATGCCCTGGTCATTTTATTTTTGTTTTACAGGCTACATGGTATTAACTTTTTTCACCTACATTATAAATATGACAATCTACACCATTCATGCTGTCAGCTATGAAATAGCAAGATATATCTCTTCATTCCATACACAAAGGGAAGCTAAATTTATGAATCCAGCAGTAATGCTAGTCATTCTTTTATACTATTCTTCCCTTACAAATTGGTAAAGAGCCTGAATGGCAACTTGAAGAAAACATGCTCCCTCGATAAATCTGGTCTAAACAAAATACTTTTGCCCTTGTAATATCAACATTTACAACTTTACTAAAAGCAAAAAGATGCAAGGATTTAGTTTCTTTAAAATGGAAAGAGAAGAAACATTTTTATAATTTGATTGGTATAAGAAAACTACTCAAAGATATTGCATTTTTCCAGACTTTACTGCTATATTTGCCAAACTAGAAATGGTCTGATAAAGTCAGTAGGTTATAAAATCTAGTGCCCGTTGTATTTATGTTGCACTGATACAGCTCAAAAGAAAGTAGAACTGCTTAGCTCCAAGTATTAGTCCTAACAGTACTGTAAGTTAGGGCTGGTTGCTCTGGAAGCAACAGAACAAACTCTCTGTAGTCACCATAGAAATCCTATGAAATGTCGTTTCCTGCTGTTTTGGAATAACTATAAGGTAGCCACAGCCTTCAGCACTCTAAGTGGTGCATCAAAAATGTTCGTCTTCTAACACACTTTCAAATAGAAAATTTTTCCTTTCCTTGAGGAATTAAGTTTCCTGTGTATTGCATAAAAATGTAGTGATATTTATGTATGTCATCACACATAAGATAGATTATATATAACATTCTGTCTTATGACTGAAGATTAGCAGACTGGTCTGCATTTCCACACACCCTTTTCCTAGTTTCCATTTTAGCCTATCTTCCAATGGTACCCCAATTTTATAAACCACAAATCTCATGAGGTTAACACACTCATATTTGTACAAGAAATATGAGAGAGTATTTATTCTGGCAGCCTATACTATGTCCTCTCTTCACAGATTGAACAAAATTTCACTAATAAGGTTAGCTGTCATGATTTCAAAACCCGAAAGGTTAATAAGTCTCTGGATTGATTTATAAGATGTATCTGATAGAGAAATCAACATTTGTTTCTATTTAGTTCTTATTCATCACAAGCCAGCTTTATTTTTTGACAAACTAGAAGAAGAATTCTTATGTCAACTCTGTTTTGTAATGTCAGAAAGAATTGGGCAATATTTACTTTGTTTACATTCATGAAGTTTCATGCCACCCATGAAAGGACAGATTGGAGGCTTTTTTAAATCTGTTTTTGTTATCCAATTTTGAAGTCTATGCAGAGAGAAAATTCTGGTCACTGTGCTATCGGCAAAGAGATGCACAAACCCTTAGTGGAACAGATGGTAAATCCCAAATTTCCCCAAGTTAAATCAGTGGGATTATATGATCAAGAAAATATTTGTTCCATCAAACATGAATTTAAAGGGGAAAAAAACCCCAAACCCAGTGCTATTACAGGGTATAGCTAATAATTTAAAATTAACAGGACAATTGGGCAATACTGAACCATTTAATTTACATCACCAAAAAAAATATTCAGACTATTTCTCTGATTTGTGTCTTGTTTTATTGAACTTGAGTGGGAAAAGAATAATTTGACAGTGAGTGGAATTAGGTATGAGTGCATTTAAGACATTATTTGTGTATTTGACTATGTTGCAACACCACAAGCCACTGAGTACACCTTCATACACATTCTCCATGTGTCTTACATGGAGAACACAACTTGTTCTTCAAATACAAGAGTGCTGTTGTCTTTGGAAGTTGACAGGTTGGGGAGTGGTTTTGGGTTTTTTGGTTTGAGTTTTGTGGATTTTTTAAAAATTAAACCCGAGGATAGTGCAGAAAAAGGGGATTCACTGTGGTGAATCACTTATGTTGATTTATGTTGAATCTCTTGTGGGTATTGAAAGAGGGCCAGTATAGAGTGAGAAAAATGTAGGATCATTTTACACAGGACACTAGCTTGTGAAGCCCTAAATTGAAGAACATGCAGATTTCTTAAGTACTAGATTAAAACCATTAATATAAAATCCTATCATCGTTTTGAACTATTTGACTGTGCAGAGAACCTCTTTCTAAAAGAATCCTGTCATTTCTTTCCTCCTTATAAGCACTGCCAGTTTCCCAATGCTCTTTTGACAGTATAATCAGTCAATTCAATCAGAGAAATTCTATAGTACAATGGTAATTTTCTCACACTTTTTTTTTCTCCCTTTACACTGTCAATTCAAACCACCTGCTGTAAGCATTGATGTGGAACGGCTTAGTATTAGCTCTGAAATTAGTACCAGTCCCCAGTTAAATACCTGGCACATTCAGTGTGGGACAGACACTGTTAATGGCACATAAACCCATCAGATGCAATCGCTGCATTCCTTGAGCAAGTCTCTTTCCAAGCTATTCAGAGAGCACCTTACTGGCATCACTGCACTAGACTTCAAAATCAGCCCAAGAGAGATGATTTGAGGAAGGAGGGGGAGAACAAACATAACCACAGAATCTGTCTTAAAAAGGGAATTTGTATGAATACTCTTATTGACTACATTAGGTAGCTTCCTATGGCAACATTTTACTTATTCAAATACACCAGCAAGGTCTTTAAAAGCGCATTTTAAGGTATGAAGCATAGAAAATAAATTGTGTGCTGTTTTCAATTGGCAGAAACAAATACAATTCATGACACTTCATAAAATCTCACTTCTTAAATCCTAACACTGGGCTTCAACTATACGTACTAACTTCCAGCATTTAAGCATATAAAGAAAAGGCTATTAAATCCAATATCTTACAAATGCATCAGTTCTACTGGCCTGTTTAGCTCAGCAGGTAGATCTGTGCACATGAGTCAGTCAGCAATGATGAAAGGCATTTACTATAAGCTCCTCACAGGGTCGTCAATGGACAGCCTGTACAAGATTTATGCTTTAAATAATATATGAACTAAACACCTTGAAGTAATTGGCTGTGTGAAGCCTCACACTAGGCCAGAGAGCTTGTCTGTACAAAGTAAAATAAGATTAAATAATAAATGAACAGTGCAGAGGTTTTCTAACCAAACTAATTCTACATGATTTTCTAAGTGCAAGTTGTTCATGAGTTAAGACGCTTTCATGATTCCATGCTGGTGTCATGGGGCCAGTCTGTCTTTGTCAACAGTATCTGTCTTAGAGGACTGTATTCATTTTGGTGATGATGTTAGGAACTCACTGCTTTCCTTCCTTGTGGAAGATAATTGAAGCAGCCTACATAACCATGTCAGGAGTTCATTGAATGGTCATTTTCCAGTTTTAGAAAGAATGAACACATCAAGATTTTGACCACATTATGTGTAGCAAAATTCTAGAAAACTGGCATCAATTCATTAACTCATTAACAAATAACATCTACAAACTCTTCACTGGTGGAATTATACTGAAAAAAAGTCATAGGATTTTCCCACAGTAGTTATAATGTAGGGTTTTACATTCTTTAATTCTGGCAAGGGTTTCCCAAATATCCTCCAAATGCAAACTAACATTCTAGCTGACAGCCTTGTGTAGATATTCTCTCCTTAAATATGATGCTGCAGGTCATCTCACTCCCAGTTCACAATCACATGTTAATCACAATCACCCTCTTAAACTACAGTTTTATTATCCATAAAAGTAGTAGTGCAAAATATTTAAATGGGTTTGCAAACCCCCATTTAATATTATCAAGAAGTTACAAACTAGTTGGAGAGTCTAAGGAGACCAATGGGTCACAGGCAGTACACAGCAGGTTTGTTTTCTAATACAAAGGAAATTCATTTAATTCATGCTAAATTCGGAGATTGTTAGGAAAAAAAATAAATAAATCAGGTACTAGGCATTCCAGAGAGAAGAAATAACTTGAAAGGAAGAAAGTAGGAATATATTTAGAGGGTTTATAGGCCAGTTCTTAGCTGGTGTGAAGTACTTCCCTAGAAAACTAAATAGGCTTTCCTAGATTTACAAAAAGCAAAGGTCTTGCCCTTTATCTTTTTATCTTTGCCCTTTATCTTTACGGAGTTACCTTCACTAAGAGAGGGGCTGGGCACAATTAATCAAAACATTTCATATTCTGGTTGAAGTTCTTGTTATATGTCTGAATCTTTACACTTACTTAAGGCTTCTCTACTTTAAATCTGTGACAGTGGCTTCTTTTAACACTGAATTAAAACAGGGCTCCAGCAGTTGGTCACACCTTCCCTCACCACTCATGTTTTCTGTACAAGCCTGATTGAGTTATATCTTGTGGAAAAACCTAAACACTGTATAGCAGCATTTCCAAGGTCTCATTCACAACCCACCTCTGGGCTCAGCACCTCACACTTGTGAGCTGCTGCTCCAGAGTGAAACAGAACTAATATGGAAGTAATTCTACCACATTTATATGAATTTCAAAAAGATGAGGTAAAAAAAAAAGGAAAAAGGAAAGCAAAATATTTCAACGGAAAAAATAAAATTTAAGAAATAACTAAATAAAATTGTTTCAAATAAATTTAATGAAATGTTAAAGCCATCTCTCCATAACACACAAGGAGCATTTGTATATCTGATAAAGTCCCTGTGACCTTGGCAGCCTTACAGGGGTAATCTTCACATAGGATGAATTATTCTTGAACAATTGCTCTAATGTATTAGGCACAAGCATACTGTCCTTCAATATTAGGCATGCTTGTCTTTCCACATCCTTATTTCAATACAAACGTATTTATTAAGGACACGGGAGGTTGTGGTGGGTGGTATTAGAAGGAAGAAGAAAAAGAGAGAGATTACATTCTATGCAAATATGCACCATAGTACAAGAGGAAACAAATTTATTATAGTCCATGGAGATGAAATCATTTGTCAGAATAGACTTTCTTAAAGATTTCAGAGCAGAGGGTAGCTCCCAGTGATCTTTCCTCATAGACAATTTAAAACCTTCTGAGAAAAAATTTATAGGGATAGTAGTAGGTAAAGAATGAACAAATCATGTCTGTTAATGACTCAGATATTTCCCACAAACACACTAACCAACACCACAATGACTATAAAGTGAACTCTCTCACATTCATCAAGAGGTCCAGCACTTTGCCATCCAGCTTCCTGTGTTGGTCTTTTATCCACCAAGAGACTAACAATTTGGGCCAGAAATTATGATGATCTGATGAGGGAGCCAAGCAAGTTTATAAGAATGATTATGATTGCATCTGATAGCAAAGATCTGTACTCAGAAGTACATACCCTTTGTGGATTGTTTCCCCTGCTACCCCCCAGCTCTAACTCAAGTCCTTCCAGCCCTATTTCTTAGGTTCCTACAGAGATGTAAGCACTTTGAAGAAGATCCTAGTCTCTAGAAAGATGATCTAAACCAAGATAGACCATTATTTGGACAAATAGAACTACTTACATACCTGTTTAAACAAAATAACCAGAGGAATTTTCACATAAAACTCTTTGCAAGCATTAAATAATTTAAAAATGTATGCTACTGAACTGAGGAATAAAAGTCTGGAAATCTGGAGGGTGCCTAGGATCAGAACTGCATTTCCTCAGCCTAATGTAAATCATGAGAGTTTCTAAACAACAGAGCCTGTTCAGTTCCCACAGGCTCCTTCAACCTGTACAATTCCACTTCTGTCCATGAAGTGAAACATCCTCACTCTCACCCACAATGCTTATGTACCGTCTGACAACTATACCAAATAACATCCTGATCTGTTGTGTCCTCAGGTCCTGCCTAAATGATGCCCCTGTGGGTAGGTTTTGCACAAAATATCACTGATGCTATGACTTTACTCAAAACTAGAATCTAGAAGAGAATCACATGTGCTTTTGTTTGCACAGTGGTTAGAAAAAGCATGAAAAACAGAGACAGCAGTTGCAATTTCCTCCTCTGCCCAAGGATCAAACTCTAAGGACTCGCCCCTGATGTCAGCATCACTCCTTTCAGAGGGGTGGCCACTGTTAATCAGGGAGGGGAACTGATTTCACCCTAGTCAATGATTATATTAACAGCTGGCATACAACAAAATATACACTAAAAAAGCAATCTACATTGTGAATTTACAACCTCCTACTAAGATATTTTTTTTTCTCCCCTGCATTTGGATTCTCTTGGACTTTAAAAATGTTATCTAAAAATATGAATTTCTAGGCAGGGACATCCAGCCTCTTCAATGCCATGGGCTGGACAGCAGTATCAGGCTATTTGCACAGACCTTTCTCTAGGACACCAAGTTGTGTAGGTCAGGTGAAACCTCACAGGTTTAATGCTGTAATTGAACTTCTGCATGCTTAACCGCTGCTGAGCAGTCTATACTGCCATTAACACTTTTCCTTCTTTTCCGTCTAAGGGAAGAGTAGAAAGAGCTCAAAATAGAATGGGATCTGCAGGAGAGTTTCATGTTGGCCTGCTCTCTCATCATCACAAATTGATCATTCCAAATGAGTTGTTGGCTCTTAAATATCCAGGTCAATAAAAACTGGATACATACACCTGAGGTCAGAATTTGCCCTTTGCACTTTAAAGTGTTACTGAATGTTTCCTACATGGTATGGAGAGTTAGTACATATCATAGTGGCCAGTGATGTACAATGACTGTTATCCCTGTTGGAAACAATGAAAATACACAGCAAGAAGGATCACCATTTTACATTTTTTTCCAATAGCCAATTTCCTAGAGGTTGGTAAATTTGACATATTAAAATATATTACACATATCAAACCAGTGTCAGAGGCCTGCACAAATAAATAGTCATACCCTTTTGTCATTAATAAACAACACAGGAATTCTAGGAGCTCTGGTATGTGTACAAGACACTATATTTGCTAAAGTACTGTGCATGTCATGTTATCCCTCAGCGGTTCATAGATCACGTGGAAAAGAGACAGGTTTTGCGAATCGTGCTATTGAAAAAAGGATAAGTGATGAATTCTATATTTATACTACTAAAGGGAAATTTGCAATCATGATACAGCAATGCTAGAAGAAAGGGGTAATATGTGTGATATATTGGCCAGCCTTGACTGTGACTGTTCCTGCAGTGTAAGAATTTCTTTATCCAAGGACAACCACTTTCACCTTCCCATCTGTCCTGTGATTTTTTTAATGTCTGAGACAGGTGGCCTGTTGGAAACCTAAAACCCTGTGGGTACAAAATATGATTAAAATCTGATGTTAGGCTCTATGATAAAGAAGAGTTCTATGTTTAGTTGAGAATTTGTAACTAACCTGCAAAAATATGTCAAAGGTAATTTGAACTCTACATAACCAAAATCTTTTTAATTCAAATTCAGCATATGCTATATCAAAACTTTGCTTGCAATCATTTCCCCATAGATCAAATATGTATCTTGATAAGTAAACATACTGCTTTCTTTTAGAAAAAAAACTTTAAAGGAGAATTTTAATCAATGCTTCCTTCCTAAATATAGCACTGACAACAATAACATGAAAGATTAATATGTCGAACTTACTATTTAATAACTTACAGAGCACAGAATTAATGCATCATAATAAATTCTTAACAATTATTAAAACAAATATCTGAAAACTTCTGAAGGCATTCCAAGAATTCAAAGGCTGCTGGGTATGTAATCTTGCCTCTTTTTGGAGAGGAGGGTGGTGATTTAAATGGTTTTTTTATATATTCAATTATACCCCAGAAAAAGAAAATGACAAACCGAGAAGTTTAATTGAAATCTATTTAGAGGAAATTCAGAATCTATGCAGAGTTTAAAACTTTGGCATAGAATACTAAATGCTGATTTCTGCTGATAATTAAAATTTAAAATGTTAAATGATTTATCTAGTTGTAAATAATTAAGGATTTTTAAAAGGCTACCAAGAAAATGCAGTATGTGACTATATTGTATATTGTGAATCTGTATTTATCTGAAGTTATACATACTACATATGGTCTATGGTTTTCTGACTGGTTTTCATAATGATGTGGTATAAGGAGAAATTAAAAAAAAAATCCAAATAATTCCAACAGATTTAAAATTATTCAGTGAAAATCAACTAAAGCTGATTTACATTCTGGTCGAATAGGTTATAAAACACATGAAAAAGACCCTGTGAGACAAATGTGATAGATGACTTTCCAGCAATATTAAAACTAAAGACATTGAATCGTAAGCATGAAATATCATTCCTGTGTACCCTTAGTTAAACCTACACAATTGCCATAGAGTCTGTGATGTCCAGATGATTCTCAGGCGAATGGCATTCACTGTTTCTACAGCTGTATACGTCTCTGACTTCTGTGAGCTATTCCTGATATACACAGGAGTAAAGATCAAATGCAACAAGGCATTACCACAGATGTGGGAAAATATTTAGGCTCTGGACTCAGAGTTAATGCCTATATTTCTATGTGGCTTTTTGCCTTACTTTTTAAAAATTTTTAGAATTAAATTCTCTAAAACAGTACTCTGGAAAATCATTAAATGTTTGTGAAGAGTTTTAGGTGCTCAGTGCTCTGGAGGTAGTTTGGTTTTTTAAACACCGATACAGGTAGTTTCACCAGTCCCAGCAACAGAAGAGCTAAGAGGATTGTCCCATCTTCTCCACCTCTCCCAGGACCTACTAGCACAGGCTGCAAAATGCATTCTGTATTTTCTGAGTTGGGACAATCACACAGGGCTCGACACTCCCCTGAGCTCCACAGAAGACTCTCTATTTGTTCATGATGTTTAACTTCATTACATTACCCTTTAAATTTAATATTTGTACTATTTCCTACTTTTCCTTACCACATAATTTATCTGTGATTTCTTACACGATTTTTGAACCACAGATCACTTCAGATGTTGGAAGTCATTTCTTGAGCAACATGTGCAAGATCATGTAATTCCTTTTCTAACGATAATACATGTATCCTAAACTATTCCCCAAACCCCATGTGCCCTGTTTCTGCTCTGATATTAACATACAGTAGCCCTGCATTTACACTGTACAGCTGAAATAACAGACTTCAGGCCCATGTACAGGCAAGGCTTGCAGGGAAAGGCCAGAATTCTTAAATGGCAAAACTAGCGAATCTTCTCCCTGAAGCTGAAAATTTTAGAAGGAAAATCTGACTTAAGTGAACCTAGAACCTGGAAACAGTTCCAGGAAAAGATGAAGCAGTTCTCTAACCTAAGATGAAACTCAGATTCAGAGAACATTAAGCAGAATCCTTTTTACTCTGCTATTTATTAACAGAATTTTTGGTATCACTATTCTCCAAGGACCAAAAGCAAATGCAACATCAATTCCTTGCACAGACAGCACTATTTCCTCATCCTGAAAAAGATGCCATTTTTTTCATGTGGACATATAGAATCATGGACAAGCACAATAAGTAGTCAGAGGATTGGAAATAGGTGACGCAAAGATGATACAGCTGATAACTAGCAAATAATCATTCCCTTCTGTCCTTCAAAGAAGTTCCAGAATGTCCCCATGTGAGATCTTCTCACATAAATAATTTTAAACCATACCCAAACCCTCGAAAATTAGAGAAATGAACATATTACTGGGGGGAATAAACAGAGAAGAAGCATAAACTGTCATATACTTAAAGTATATACAGCAACAAAAAGTCATCTTGAGACTGCTTGAACAGTAAGTCCTTCCAGATTTGCAGTGGCACATGGGATAAGTTCTGGGGAATACAGAGCACCTGCAGTTGCCTTCATCTGCAATATACAGCATAACTCGAAGCGAGGGCTGCAGGTGTTCAATTCCACGTGGTATTAGTCTGTGAGCACAGAGTAAGCACTAAGAAAGGCATGAAAAAATATAAAGGGATCAAAATGTTTGGGACTTTATATTGCCATTCACATTTCACTTTGTTACAGGAAATGTAAGACTAGGAATGTATTATTTATTCAGAGACTAAAACCAAACAAGCTTATTTAACTCACCATATTGAACAATAAAACCACCACACAACTGAAGTTTGAAGGAATCAAAGAATGCCTCCTAAAGGTTCAAAGGCCACTATACCTTCCTGCCAAGCTCAGCCAAAGAGAGTCCTATTATGGGCCAGCTTCTTTCTCACAAGTTTAATTCACTCAGAATATAAAGAGGACAGAATAAAATCCTTACTCTTCTGCAGTAACACACAAACTATGTCTGCAAAAGTACTCCCTCTACCTTAGCTGAAAAATCATAGAATAGAATCACACCATATCTACATAAGAATCATGACTACATCTTACTGGGAACCTGTGAAGCAAACATTTTTGCCTTCATTACTTTCATCTACTAAAAGAAAAAAAAAAAAAAAAAAAGGCTTTAGTGTTATTTCCAATTCATCCAAAGAAAAAAATATGTTTACAAAATATTCTGGATATTAGATATTTAAAGAAGACCATGCATTAGAACTTAAAGTTATCAGAGCACCAATGGACTGGTTTAGATGCATGTGGTTGGGATTAGAGATATGAGAAAACCACCACTTATATGCTACTTTCTGTAAGAAGGAAAGATTTTGAAGACCATTGAGAAAACAGGAACACTTCTCAGCTATTGCCGACATACCAGAAGTGATGATATGAAGGCAAAGACCTCAGAAGTACGTAACATCAGCCAATGAAAACAGGTGTTACCACTACATGAAGCATTTTGATCGGTTTAAAAAATTTAATAATTTTAACCATCTAATTCACATCCTTACTCCTAGAAATAGTGAGTTGCTGTGGGTGCCAGCAGTTATCCAACTACAGTTGCAGCAGTGCATAGTCACATCCTTCACTGCTATGACCATACTCCAGTGACACACAAAACAGTGGGAAAACACATAAGAACTTGCTTATTTTCTTAGCATACAGCCATCATACTTGGCTGCTCTCCATATATTCCTGAGCATGTCAGCATTAAACATCCAGAGATTACTCCCTTGCTGAGTGGCTTTACAGCAGGCCACTTCTGGAATTCCAGGCTACATTTGGCCTAAGTGGACAGCTTTCCTATTTCCTTCATCAACTGCTTTTTAAAGCTGCTTCTAACAGCTTTTAAGGTCTCTCTTTAGTACTTTTTTGTCCTGTGCTCAGCTTCCTTGGTCCTCCTTCTCATTCCTCTGCTCCTATAAACCAGGAAATTAAAAAGACTACACTATCAGAAAAGAGAAAGGTTTTAATTCCTGCTGAGTGCTTGGTGCCTGCAAGACTGTTCAGGTTTCCTGGATTTATGAGTTATATTCAGACTCATTTTTGTAAGCCAAGTAAAAATAAGACTGAAGTCTGAAGTGGAAGTTACATCCTGAAGGACAGACAGGACTTCAGTGACTGCCCACAGAGCAAATGACATTCGTGGGAGAAGCAAAGAGATTAACACCTCAAAAAGAAACATACTGGCTAAGCACAAGGCAGCCAAAATGCAACAGCAAAGGAAGAAACTCTTCCCCTGAAAGAAATGTCCCGGCAACCATCCATCGAGCCATAGGGTGGTCCAAGAGTTCAGACGATGGTCAGAGCTGCTTTAGACAATGTCCGCTACTGTTCTTGCTCTGGCAGCATTTTGTGGAGCAAAATATTGCCAAAAACACAACTGAGTACTTTCCAAGCTTCCTTTCTTTTTTCTGCTGCCCAGATCACGTATTACCAAAAGGCATGTGCTGTTCTTCGTTGCTGCCTACATGTGTGTAAGTCATTTGCTCGCATTTGTGCAAAGCATTACCATCTAAAAATTTAACTGCTTTCCTTTAATTTAAATAGGCACTTGAGCTCTGATAGGCCTCATTCATTTGATTGCTGTCCAATGATACTACAATGAATGAAAACCATGCAATATGTGGTTAAAGAAAAAATAGAGACATGAAGAGTTGTGAAGATATTTTATCCAAGACTTTATATGTGTTCAGGTTGCTGTTTTGTCCAGTGTTCAGGGCTATTTGTTCAGGTTGCTGTTTTGTTCAGCTGGTTTTCAAACTGCATGGTAAACATACACTCCTGAAAATGTATCACATGGCTTAGGAAATAAACAGGGAGGAGTAGACAGATGGAAAATCCATAGGGAAGTTTCTGGATTGAAGTTTTTGATACATAAAAGTAAAGCATTTTACAAACAACTCTGTGTATAAGGGTACTAAGGTAAAGAAATCCACCACAGAAAGTCATCATTTCAGAAGAGATGATGAAACCTTGTGAACAAGCTGCAAAAGATAATTCTCCAACATATCTCATACAACAGAACTGACAATAAGATCAACCTCTTTCTTCACAACCATTTCTTTAAAATATCAGAATGCTTATTTTCATTATGGTTGAACCTTTGAACAGCCCAACAACAAAAGAATCAGTGTCATCTTTTTTTGCTTAAAAATGTTTTAAAATACTACCTGGATTCCCCAAATGGCCACATATTGCAAAACAAAATTTTTAGGTATTTTATAGAACTACTACACAAAGCTTTCTGTAAAATTTTAACATTTCAATTCCATCTCAAATACCTATAAATTGAAATGAATACATGTTGGTTTTTTAATTTGCATAAATTTTGCATTTATTTTGGTGAAAAAAGACTACTAATACCTCCTATGTACAATATCTTCTTTCTAATTCAGAAAGAAAAATAAATTAACCTGTTAGAAGCTCAAGTGAAAGAAAAATAACAATGATGGTAAAACTTTTTAAGTCATATTTGTAAGCACTAACAGTGCTTATGTATACTAAAGTACAGTTAGCATTCTGTTAAGTTCTTTGAAGGTAATATATTCAGCTAATTTGAAGAATCACAAACATTTCCATTTAACAATATCTAATTTATTCCTCTACTCTCTTGCCTTCACTAGTGAAAGGATAGCAGCTACTAATTATGTTACAAGTAATTACTGATTTGCAGAAAAAATCTTAACCAATCTCTACCATCCAGAATGAAATTTGATTTGACATTAATATATAAAACAACTATGGAAATTCTACATAAATATCAGCCAACCAAGTTGAACAGAAGCAGATACATCACTGAAAATGCCTCCCTTTTTTTCCCCCCCCATAGTCCTACACGCCTTCCTTTCTTTCATGATTCAGTGCATGTATTAAAAATACATGTAAATATTTAAATATTATATCATTTTTATTAAAAAAGTAGAACCTTTAATAACAATAATAATAGTTTAATCCTTTTAGCCTCCACATAAGCACTGCCAAAAATTTTTAGATATTGCAAAAGCCTTCCTGTAGGTCTACTTAAACATGGAGCTGTGTCTTTGTGTAAACCTCCTCATTACTCACCTGGGCACTACATAAACTTTTAATCTCCTTGTTTTTCTAGAGGCTGCAGCTGTACAGAATCCATTGCTACTATGAAGTGCATCTAAGGCTATTAATAAGCTGTTGAAACAAAACCACTGTTGATGACAACAAACTGACCCAAATATTCATGGCCTGACAAGGCCTAGCCTGTAGACATCAGCAGGTACTGTTGTTGTAGTTAGCTCAGCACAAATCCAAGCAGCACCTGCTGGGAGGAGGGAGAAGAACTGTCACCTCCCATCTCTCCCTCCAAAACTGACCAGTGACCTGCTCTGTTCTGTTGAATTCCCAGTTTGTCTATTATGTTGTGTCAAACACACAAAGAAAGCATGGAACACGTAATGTACAATAGCCATTACAGTTGCTCTCCCATCTAGACAATCTCCATTTGATTTCCACAAATGCATTCACTATAGCTTTCCTCACCAGAATCTCTAATCCCTACACAGACAGCAGTCTATCTTACACCCTACATTCTCTTCAACACAGACCATATTTTTTTTCCATAGCTTTCTCTTCCTTTTCACTCTCTCACTTTTTCCATTACTGCATCATCCTAACTCTTCTTCCACCTCTCTAATGGCTGCTTCAGCACATCTTTTTACAAGCTGTCACATTCAGCTTATATCTAAATCTTGCCCACTCTTTCTGTATGAGATCTCTGAGATCCAAACAGCTTGAAGTCTCATCCAGGTTGTCATCATTTTCTGTCTATATTACTATATTACATATTACAGTCCATATTTCTCTGTCTCCTAAGAAATATCTTATCCCCTATCTATCCATTTCTCATAAGGTTTTTACAAAGGTAATTTTTTTTGACAATTACATTTATCCACTTTGAAGGAGTTAAACTACAGTAATTTCACGAATACAAGCCGCAGTAATTAGACAAAAATTTTGGTGGAAACCCGGAAGTGCGGCTAATATTTGGGTGCGGCTAATCTATGGACAAAAATGTGATATCTGCCCTTACCTAATATCATGCCAGACCAGTCCCGAGCCGAAACAGTTTTAAATCCGTGGTTTCCCGGTGTTCAGATGATGAACCAATCAGAGAACAGCTTATTGCCTGCCTGTGGATGACGGCTTTACTGAGGGGCGGGGGTTGTTATCGGGGTGAGTTACCTCGGTGAGTTACCTCGGCAGTTCGATAAAAGTGTGTGATATTTCTCTGTACTTTTTAAAGTGTTTTCAGTCTTGTGCAGCTGCGGGACTGGCTGGGCTCGCAGGGAGAGGGCTGGGGGAGTCGCTCGTCCTGCTGGGAGAGGGGTAGAGCAGCCGCTGGTCCTGCTGGGAGAGGGGTAGAGCAGCCGCTCGCCGTGCTGGGAGAGGGGTAGAGCAGCCGCTCGCCGTGCTGGGAGAGGGGTAGAGCAGCCGCTCGCCGTGCTGGGAGAGGGGTAGAGCAGCCGCTCGCCGTGCTGGGAGAG
Source organism: Catharus ustulatus (assembly GCF_009819885.2). Classification (NCBI taxonomy): domain Eukaryota; kingdom Metazoa; phylum Chordata; class Aves; order Passeriformes; family Turdidae; genus Catharus; species Catharus ustulatus. The sequence goes on from NC_046226.1 coordinate 26,848,326, forward strand.
GGGTAGAGCAGCCGCTCGCCGTGCTGGGAGAGGGGTAGAGCAGCCGCTCGCCCTGCTGGGAGAGGGGTAGAACGGCCGCTCGCCGTGCTGGGAGAGGGGTAGAGCAGCCGCTCAGCTCGCGGGGGGGGGGGGGGGGGGGGGGGCACTCGCCCGCGGGGCTGAGCGGGGTGTCTGTGCCAGCACGGAGATGTGGCTCCGCTCGGAGCTCAGCTGCCTGCCTGCGTGGCTGAGCGGCTGTTTAAAGGCAACGCAGATCCACTGGGAATGCTCGCAAAATGACCACACTATTGTTCGTGTCTTTTTCGGCTTGTAAATAAAGGGTGCTACCGCAGCTATTGTCTGTGTCTTTTTTCACTTGGAAACAATGTTTCCGAGGTCGGCAGTAAGCCAGTAAGCCCCGGCGATCCCGCGATTGTGTTACTAAATGACGACTTTGTGAAAGTTCGCTGCGAACTAAAGTGCGGCTAATATTCCGGGTGCGGCTTATCTATTAACAAAGACATCAATGTTGCCAACACACCGGATATGCGGCTTATAGTCCGTGCGGCTTGTATTCGTGAATTTACTGTACTTTAATATTAACAATTTCATTTCTAATGTTTCATTTAAACATTAAAACAATACACATTTGCTGCAAAGGACCATTGACTAATAAAACTAAATCAGTCCTTTATGTGAAAATTAAGTAAACACAAATTTCAAGAAGAATTAAAATTTTTTGTTCCTTCCATGCTGAGATGAAAACTAGAATATTTTCTGTTTTCTCTGGTGATATAACAAAACAAGGAGATAAAATACTGATATTTACCCGAGAACAGCATATGGTCTATAGCTAGATGTATCAGATCTAATTTCAGACCTAAGCATCCATTAATCTTAGTTATATGAACAACGTATTCATCACAGAAGTAACTTAGAAAATCTCATTCCAGAGTTGCCAACAGCTTGATAATTAAAATATTTCAGTAAAAGGAAGATAGCTATATTTGGCTCTGAGCTTTCCAAATCCAAATAAGCAACCATTTATTGGATACTGGAGGATGCAGTAATCTTGAGGCACTCCTCTTTGCTTTTTCTCCTAAATCTACAAGTCTTTTTCTGTTAACTGGTTCGTCCTTTGACAGAAATTATTTATTTTTAAAAGTTGTTTCCCAACCAATGAAAAAAATAAGTAGCTCTGCTTACCACTACAACTACCACTTAATTCTGCAAAGTAGCATAGAATATATTACAGTCCCCAAATGATTTATGGTGCATAAAATGTTACTCAATAAAAAAAGGAAAAAGACAGACAAGCAAATCTTCAGAAGAGATTTAAGCAAAGAGCATGAGCTTCCTAAACCGAGAAAGGCAGCTTATTCCTTAGCTTTTGGGCATAATGGTAAAATCCTCCATCACGCAAGGTTTGTGGTTTTGTAATTGGAACTTGCACTAAGAGGGCACTGAAGAGCGCAGAGGCCTGGAAGCAATATATCTCAAAATTAAATCTGGAGATATATTCAGGACCTTGACCATGAAGGGGCTGACAGGTCAACTTCACAATCAATCCTTTGTTTCTGAGTAGCCAATGCAGTGATGCTAGGATTAGGGAGATATTCTGTCTTTTTTTGCAAGATATACTTCTCTGGCAAAAGAATTTTGCTCAAGCTTGGTAATGAGACCACTTGGCAGGCCAGTGAGCAAAGTATTATAGTTGTCTAGCTTGGAGGAGATAAAACCCTGAGCCAGCTTCTCATAAACAGACAAGGATAAATATGGACGAAGTATGGATTCGTCTTTCAAATGACAGTAGGAAGTCTTAATAATCTGCCCAATGTGATATTTAAAGGACACTTCACATTCCAACAGAAATATGGATGTTGAAGCGCTAATCCTGTGCTGTGAATAATATATAGACATAAAAGCTACATCAAAAACTGAGGTGGCATTAAGCTTATGGTTAGAGCCACAGAATGAAAAACCTTCATTTTACTTGAATTTAACTCCAAAAAATCAACATAACTTATATTTTAATCTTTTTCAGGGAACTGATACAGACAATAAAAATGCGGTTTGGATTTGCTGCTTTCACTGGTAAATGAATTAGCAATTCCTCAGAAGAGAAATGAAACTTGATATCAACCTAATGAATTATCTGGCCCAAAGGCAGCATGTAAGTGTTAACTCCAACAAGCCAAAAATAGAGCTCCCCAAAAAACATCAGACACTGCTATCATGGAATCATGGAATAGTTTGAATTGGAAAGGACCTTTAAGGCAATGATGAATGCAATATTCAACTAGATGAGGTTGCTCAAAGACCTGCTCAACCTGGCCTTGAATATTTCTAGGGATGGGGCATCCACCAACTCTCTGGGCGACTTGTTCTACTGCCTCACCACTCACTGTAAAAAACTTTCATTCTTGCATCTAATATGAATCTTCCTTCTTTTAGTTTACCCCTTGCCCTATCCCATCTTTCTTATAAAGGCTGCAATAAGGTCTCCTTTCCTTGTGCTGTTTCCTTCCTTTAGTCATCTTCATGGTCCTTCTCTGGACCTGCTCCAATGGGAGCTTAGGGCCCAAGAGCTAAATGAAGTTGTCTATGTGGGATTCCATCAATCTGAGACGGTGCCTGTCAAAAAGGTCTGTATGCTTCTTGTATTCTGAATAACATGCAAGAAATGAAAGCCGGCAGAGAAGCATTTTGGCTATGTGGACTAAATACGAGCATTTAGTCAAAACATTTGTATATTTACCTGTAAGTTTTACTCAGATTTACATGATGTGTACTGTTTGAAAGTTGAAAAAGCCTTTAATAACCTCAGAAGGACAATAGAGTTGACAGCGTTGGAAGGTATACTAAAAAAAATTCAATGAGAATTGAAACAAGAAATTAATTTCAAAGCTCCTCCTCCCCATTGTCCCAGGATTTAAGTTTGATTTCATGATGGTATCTCCTCAAGGTGTAAATTAAGCTGGTTATTTAAATATTCAATACAACATTGCACGTTGGTCTGGCTGAAATCACTGAGAGTGTGCACATATATAGCCTAAAATTTGCATTGGGATGTCAGTGAATCTGTTCTTATAACATGGCAATGAAAATATTTGCTGAAGAGAAATCCTGAGCGATTACCAGGACATCAAGGTCCAAGGAAAGCTGCTTTAGCCATGAAACTATTAAAGGTAACATAGCACAGTCCTTAACCAGAAACTACATCTGGGTCATAGTGTTATGTTTCAACAGATAAAAAGCCCAAATTTTAAAAAAACATCTTATGACTTCAATTCTTTGTGAACAAAGAATCATAGAAGTTGCAAACATTTTCATTATTTCTTCTTTAGGAAGAAACATGAACAGGTCATCTTTGGTTTTGCACACTAAAAGAAATTCCATCCACAAGAAATTAATTCCATTTCTAATTTACATTTTATTCTAACATACAAGTCAAGTTACTAGAATTTACATTTTCAAACATTTGTAAGTTTCTTGTATTTTGTCTCTCAGAGGTTTGCTAAAGGCTTGCCACATTGTCTTCCCAAAGATGGATTTCAAGAATTTAATGTAGGTAAAGTTTAGTTAAATTCTTCAGAAGAAACCAGGAAGGAGTAATGAGGAGACCCAAATGGTTTAATCTATCTGATTAATACTTTTCATTTCTAATTTATATCTTTGTTTCCTCCTTTTAAGCAGAATACAGTTGATGATTTCATCATCCATTTTAAAACCAAGCCAATTATAATAATTTATTCCAACCTCCAGAACATACAGTTTTTCAGATTGTACCAAACAGCTTGAATACCATATTTGCAACTTGTGCAACTTGTGTGTAACTTGAGATACAGAATTTGAGGCTTAGGCTGATAAAAAATCTTGAAACACCAATGACACGTAGAGGTTTGATTTTGTAAAAATGTCTTCAACTTGGTTTAGTCACACAGGTTTCCAAAACTACTTATTTTCCCCTCTCACCTTTCTGTTGTAGATCTGTTATAGAACATATCTGTTCTCAGATTAACATTTTAGGAATAGATAAATGGAGCTTCCTCACCACTATGGTTAGTTTTGAATTTCTGAAGTTCATGTTTTGCCCATGCTGAAATAATTTTAAGCAATTCATATTCAGTGACATAAAAGAGAATTTTTCAATCCTCAAGTGTCCTGTTCTTACAGCTTAAGAAGCTTGACAAAAATTCCTCTGCACTTTACAGTATTTATAAGCCAGTCTAGGGTGCTGTCCTTGCATTCATAAGGTACTTCATCTGAAGTAAGTAGATGACAAGATTACAAACTTCAGAACAGTCTACTGAAGTTAGAATATTCATCCTTAAACAATATAAAAAGTTTTCAAAAATCACACTTAAATGTATTAGCAGCATTCTCTCATTTGACAGCAGCAGTGGTAGATCCAGTTGTTATCCTAGAAAGCAGTTCTCTTCAAAATAAACATCAAAATTATTTTTCTTTTGAACTGCTGAATACCTAAAATCATATAAAATTATATTAAAATATTATTATTAGTTCAAATGTATGGAACAAACTTCCATGCATTCAATCACTACTGCTTGCCCTAGTTATACAAATAGATACTAAATAGACAGGGTTATACTCCCTTGGCATTGTGTTACATCCACTCCAGTTTCAAATAAGACAGAAGTGTTTCTGTTACACACTACTACTGTAAATGCATTAAGTTACTCTTTACAGTAGTTCAGATCAAATGAACACTGTATGTCTAAAGACATACAGATACATACACGTCTCTGTATTGCCACTTCCTTCTCTTACTTCCCTTTCTTAGAGCTAATGCTGAGCAATAAAATTATGAAACTGGAAAGCAATAAGGATTTTTTAAAAGGAAATAATCACAAAAATTTGATTTTTATAGTGAATTTTGATTGTATAGGTTGAGGGTTTTAAAATATATATTATGCATATTTATTTTCTTATGGCATATCGATAATTTGCTAGTTTGTACTTTTGAAGCTTAGCTCAGTCAAAAAACTACAAACCCAAAACTTTTCCACAGCAATGTAAGGTTGATTAACTCAGTATTAAACAAATTCTCAGCTAATTAAGCTCAAAGTCAATTCAGCCCATGACAGAAGATTATTACCTCATAAACAGGATGTACTTTAAAGTTATTAATAATACACTAACATTGCCTTTTCAAAACCTTTGATTAGCAAACAAGTGAAAATTAGCATCTGAAATTCTGTTTGTACAGACTGTAGATCAGATTATGCAAATTTCTAAATCTCCATTTTTCCAAATGAAAAGGAAGCAGCTAGCAACAGCTGTACAAGTGAGAAAATAGTGCAGATATGGGGCCCTCAACTCTCAGCAACTTCAAACTCCACTGAGATCTACAAAGTAGTAACAAGGCCACATGTTGTTCCATATTGAATCCTGTTGTGCACCATCAAACATGCAAACAACAATAAAATATAAATATACAGGATGGTTAAACTCTTAGTAGGAAATATTTTGAATGATATTTTAAGTGCTAATTTTAAAGCCACTCAGATTCCTTCATAGTTAATTAGAAACATTCTCTTCATATCAAAATGTGAGATTTGGTGGATTAGTTAAGTTGAAGAAAAGCAAGCTTTGCCCTTTCTCCAGCAAGTTCACTTTATGGGCAGAAATAAAAGAAAAAAATCAAGTCTTCTAAAAATGGTTGATAATACTGTTGCATTTTCAGAATAAATTACAACCAATTCCTGCACAAATGAATCAGTAAGTTTCTACAGGCATCAATAACACAAGTTTGCAGCTTCAAGACACTTTATGTACAACTAAGTAAAGGAACAAGGCAGATAAAAATCACACAGAAACCTTTTTTTTTTGTTCTGTTGCTGATATATTATTACTATTTCACATGATATCTGATAGCAGGACTGCCACCAATAGGAGAAATATTCTGAAAACTATATGATTTATATAATTACTCAGTATATATTTATAAAATGTACATGCTTAGGTCTTGTCAATTAATATATGGAGCTAAGAAAAAGTGGCATTTATGTTAGTCTCATACATAGGTGCAGAATCTCTCTGATTTCACCAGGAGGAAAAATGCACCTGTGGGATTAGACTCCTTGGTGTTCCCTGCACTTACACATTCCTTAAAGTGCTCAGCCTTCAAATAATGCACAAGCTTCATCTCTTAGATGCCATACCCTCAAAGCCAAATTGGCTACTCAGTCAAAATCCAGGAGTGTACTATCTAAAGCAAGGAGTTCAAGAATACAAAACTAATCAAGGAAAAAAAAGAGGAAGAAAAAATCCAGTTCAACAAATTTGCCAACTGTATATAAGAAACTTGATGAAAAGTAACTATTATTTAAAAAATGAAACTGATGATGATTTTAATTTTCAGTTAAACGATAGTTGACAGACCATAAGACACACAAGGCAAAAAAATTCCATGAAATTATACTAGCAAATCAAAAACCTTAAAATGCAAAACCTAAAACCTTTCTGGTGTGCATATTCAGCATTTCTCTTTTACCTAACTGGAAGATAAAACTAGAAGATTTAGTAAAGTAACATTTTACCTTACTGCAAATAAAATTGAGATATTTCCAAGATAAGACAATGGGCAAAATTGTATTATCCTTTATTTTTAATGTATAAAAAGTATAATTGAGCCTTTCAAAGACAGTTTAAAGTGGTAAGAATAAGTTTCAAAGTATTTGTCTTCCTTTCTATCACCAAAGTGGTGATAAGTGAAGCTGGAAAGTACAGTAATTTCACAACCAAAGGCACACCGGACTAGAAGGCGCACCCCCCCAGGGAGTCGGCAAAATTCGCAACTTTGTAGATCAGATAAGGCGCACCGGACTATAGGGCGCACTTTTTTTTTGCGGCGAGGCTCCGCCCCCAGCTCACCCCGCGCGGTTGCTGGCCGAGGCCCCGCCTCAACCCGGCAGCCATTGGCCCCAGGCCCGCCTGTATCCAGCGGGGCCGGGGCATGCCCGCCGTCCCTCCGTGCCGCCTTTCCGGGGCCAGGCTGTGGCCGCCGCCTCTCCGTGCCGCCTCCACAGGGCCGGGGCGTGCCCGTCGCTGCTCTGCCCCGCCTCCACCTGGCAGCCATGGCACTGCCGGCTCCCCCTGCGGCTCACAGCTCTCACTTCTGGGTGGGCAAATTTATTGAACTTTGTCCATCAGATAAGGCGCACCGGACTATAAGGTGCACTTCGGGGTTTGGGGAAAATTTTAGTCAAAAGGGTGTGCCTTATAGTTGTGAAATTACTGTAATTGTTCTCAGCCTCTCTGGGCAACAAATTAGTGGAATAAATGCCTTTAGTGTTCTGCCTAGTAGCATTTTTACTTGTCTTCTCAAACAATTTCGTGAAGAGAAAAAACAGAAGACTGAGCTTCAGGTTGTGGAGAAGAAGGAAAGACGATTACTCAACAAAGTAAAAACATGAAACACAAGGGAAAACACAAGAGAAAACCCAGTTCTTAAGAGAGCACTGCACTGGAACTCTTGACACCAAACACACTTCCAGGAACCAGCAGCTTCTGGTCAAGTAAAGACATGCCTCAGAATTCTCACACAATCTAATCCTCCAGAGATCTTTCCGCCACTTCTGACTGAAGAACAGGTTAGCAGCAGTGCCTAAAGTGATCAAGAGCCACAAGAAAAAAAGCTTTGATCATTTTTACCCCATTCTCATTGTCCCACAGGGACATTAACTTTTGTCTTTGTAAAACATGCAGTTAAATTTGACACAGGGCTTTAGTAAGGGAGAGAGAAAATGTGGAGTGTGGGAGATATACATGAAAATAAATAAAAAGAGTACACAGGTTTGAGGGAGAGGACTGGCACAGTGTTTTGATAGAGTTTCATCACATCCACCTGTATTCCCTGTCCTACTTCCCATGCATGCTGCCGACTTGCACGTTTCTCCGCATATACTTTTCTTATTTCAAGCACCAGGATTATCAAACCCATTTCTATAAAAATGAAAAATCCTTCAAAATTTGGTGTCTTCTGTCAGGTATTATCACTAAAAATGCAATAACTGGCATCTAGACCAGTACAGGAACTTGGAATGGAGACAGCAACGTTTATGAGTAGCCAACACCTCAGAAAAGGCAGGAAAGGTGCAAGCCTGCTGATGTGACTTTCTTCCCTTCTGTCTCACAATGGCTTACAGGATCCAAACCTACGCTCTCCTCACAGTTTTTTCCTCTTGCTATCTTCTTCAAGAGTTTATGTATAGAAGCAACTACTATTTCCAGCCAGCATTACCCCTAGGGCTTATCCCTGGTTCTTTGGGTCTGCTAGAGCAGAATGGTGCGAAACCTTCTGTTGCTCTGGGGAAATTGATCCTAATTTTGCTAATTTAATATTCTCTTTAATATAAAATAGCGTATCTGCAGTCCATCAACTACTAATACCTGAAGAGAAAAAAGATGTGTCATTCCATAAAGACCGAACATCATTTGAAATCCCTTAATTTTAGGTATGAAGCTACATGCTATGAGGAAAGCAAGTCTTAAGACAGGAGTGAGGTGAAACACAAATATTTTAATATAGAATCATATGATTAATCATAAAGTCACCTTTAAAAGTGAGTTAGGTTAGGTTAAAAGGCACCTTTAAAATCATGTAGCTCCACTCCTCCACCATGGGCAGGGGACACCTTCCACTCAAACAAGTTCCTCAGAGCTCCATGCAACCTGCTTTTGGACACTTCCAGGGATGGGACAGCCACAGCTTCTGGGCAATCTGTTCCAGTGCCTCACCACCCCCAGAACAAAGAATTTTTTCCTAAAATCCAATCCTAACCTACTATCTTTCAGTTTAAAGCCATTCTCCTTTGTCCTGCCACTATATGCTTATGTGAATAGTCCCTTATCTTTCGTGCAGGCTCCAGTCCAGTACTGGATATAGATATTTCAATTATTTTTCACTTTTTGCCTCATCATCTCTTCTAAAAGCAACACATATCATTAATATAATATAATAAAAACTAAATGTAGATGGGCCTGCTCATAGCATGAACCATGTGTCCTTTAAGTATCCCTTTCAATGTAAACTACTTCCTAATTCTATGATTAAAAAAAAGGAAAGGAAAGGAAACACTAAATTGTCTAGAAATAACAGTATTTCATTATTACACATCTAAGTATTTCTGGACTCTGAGCAGACTAATTAGACATTTAATGACATATAATCCCTGAATGTCCAGTTAAAATTGTGAATTCTGTCAAATAAATTTTCAAAAGTTTCAGATGAAAAATTCTGTGTTATTTATGAAAAAAACATGTCCTCTCCATGTAGAGAAAACAATACATATACCTCCTGCTTTGGTCCAGAAATTTCATGGAAACACTTATCAGATATAGGAGTGCAGGGAATTCAGTATGGGAATTACTGGAAATTCAGTGTGCTCCCTCTGCAGCATATAAAGGAAAAAAGTTTCCCCTCTTCTGTGTTCAGATCACATTTAATAGAAACTACAATCATGCAAGAAAAAAAGAATATAGTTTATCCCTTAGAGGGTCATTGATAATGGAATTTAGAACAAGAAAGATGTGTTATGTTATCTACTTTTGGCCTCTTACATAATCAATCATTGAGTTTCAGCTGATAGCTTCTGAACTTCTCTCTTGAAACCACTGACTCTGCTGGTTAATGTGTATCCTATAGAAAATTAGCTAATCTGAATCTGACGACATCTACAGATGTCAAGTCCACCATTTTCTCAGCACAAATTCCCCAGAAGTGCCCCTTTTCTCTGTTGAACACATCAGGTTTCAGCTACCAGACATGAGCTCCTGTTATCATTGCCTGTTCTTCAACAGCAACAGCAAAGTCCCAGATTTTTGCCCTATGAAGGAATCTTGCAGTATGAATCAACTAATCTTTCAATCTTCTTTGAATATGTCATATAAATGAGTTTTCCCTAAAGCCAAAAAATTTTGTCAACCTCCATCATCTGAAAAAGAGGAAAGGGTCTTTTTAGAGAAGTCTTAAAGCCATGAAAAGACAAGACCAATCAACATACTTCTTGTGCGTGAATCTTTTAAGTTTAGATGCTCACTGTCTTTCATTTTCCAGTCCACTAAAAATGCTGCTCCTGAGCAACTTTCAGGCTTATTCTTTCACAGACAGACCCAAGAAACACCTCAGATGTGAGCAAGGTCACAGGTGACTTCTCTGTTAGTATCAAAGCAAGAAGAGCCTATCCTCATACTCCATATGATCTCACATGCCACAGCAGAAAGTAAGATTCCTATCTGCTACAGACTGTGTGGCTGTATGTGTTTGCATATCGACTTAGTGCGACTCAGCCTCACTTAGTCTCAAACAGAAAAAAAAATTTCTTGAACACATCAAGTCCAGTAAAACACTCAGAGAATGATACAAGAGATGCAGCTTCAGTCCTCTAGGACTGTGGACCTACTCCTCCATACACCAGATCTCTAGCAATCAATAGTACTGTGAGGAAATAAAAACTGAGCTGGTCTTAATTCCTAGCCAAGAAACTTTCCTGGCCAGGCTTTGTCCACACAGTATCCATCAGTCAGTCAGACAATAAACTCTCTCACTGGCAATGAGTAACACTGCTAGCAAATATATGCATTTTTTCCCCTCTAATCTACTTTTCAATAACTACTGGTGAAGAGGGAAGAGAAGTGTTATATTACAGATGTTTGCCACTCAGCCTGGCTTAACAGAGAATAAGTTTCAATAGAAATTTGGGCGGGTAGAGGTATTTTTTTCCAGCACCAGGGTTAACAGCAAACAAACTGAAGAAAAACAAAACATCACTAGAACAGCAAAGTCATGATGTCCAGACTGCTGCTGTTTAAAGTATTTATTCTATTAATCTTCCTGAAATTTAGTTTCTGAATATTCAGTCAGTTTATACTGAAAGAGTAAACACCTGGAAGTTATGTGCACCTACCAAGAATCTTGTTTAATAACTGTTACTGCAGGAACATAGTTTGACATTAAACCAGCATGATTTGTGCCAAAAAAACCTTCATTAAAATCTAACATAAAATTTTATCTTGAAGCCTGTTTTCATCACAGTTCTATTTATGTAAAGCAATACCACAGAAAAAATTCTCCACAGTTCTTTGGAAAGAGTAAATATTCCATTTCTATAAAGTAGAAAATCTCAATATCAAAAATCAATATAAAGATACTGCTGAATTCAGCACTAGAACTTTATTTATGTTCAATTCCATAAATTAATATACTCTGCAATCTCTAGATTACAGAGAGTGGGTCAAGATGCAGACTGTGTTGGATAATCCTAATTCATTCCTAAAAAAGAACAAATTCTCTTTTTCGTAAACCCATGTTGTTTGTGCACAAAAACTTTGGTGTTTTATTTGTTGTTGCACAAACCAGGATGAAAACAAAATTGTTTCTAATAATCAGACCAGAACCAACGAACTTAAAACTCTTCACATCTCTGCTGAGCAAAGCAGAACTACAAATAAACAAAAAGCATCTAAAATGAAATATGTTAATATTTTATTACATACAGGCTGAAGGTAAGCAGAAAGCTGTATATGCACTTTGTATGCATATGAAGTTCTGTCCTGCAATTTACCAAATTTCACTGGCTGTAATATACTCTTCAGGTAAATCCAGCATTTTATTTTCTAAATAAATAAATAAATAAATATTAGGAAGACCTGTACAAGAAGTACACTTTAAATCAACTTATGAAGCTTTTGGGGAAACATAATCCTAGCGTAATCAAAATGTTTTTTTCATAACATAACAAAATCAATAATAGAAGGCATGTTCTTTTTGTTCAAAGGTGCTTTGTTTTGAAAATATTGCCATGTAGTATTTACGGTAACAGCTGTACAGTTAAACTTTAGGCACAAACTGAACCGCAGAGGATCTGCTGCATAAATATAATTCCCATGGCAACTAAGTGTGCTACTAGATAACAGAGAAAAAAGGATTTATGTGTTTGCTGAGCTGTCTTGCCCTAGAGGAATTCTCCAGGCAAATGTAGGCCACCTGCCACATGTTATATTAAGCTCAGCCTTCTGGACTTATTTCCAAATCTACAACAAAAAGGTCCACCAAGTTTCATTTGAAGTTTCCCTGTCATGGTCCCAGTCACTCCAAAATATATAGCTTACTCTTCAATATGTTTCCTATATTGCAACAGAGATGTTTAACAATGAACAAGTATACTTCTGGTTGCAATTTTTAAATCTAAATCCTCCACACAAAGTGGGCAAGCAACCTGAATCTTCAAATTCATTTAAACTTTTCTCCACAAGTATTGAGGCTCAGTAATAAAGTGTGTGTAGTTTTTAAACTCCACTGAAAAATATTCCTGCTTTTATATTATAAGGAAAAATATTTGGATCAGATCATTCACATAGTATCTTTCTATATAAAAATAGTCCAAAAAACTTGCCTTCATATGCAGTAAAAAAAACAATACAAAAACATTTTTGCTAAAATACATTGCTAATAGAGACACAACACTTGGAAATGCTTTAAATTGGAATATTATACTGGGAATGAAGAAGATCACTAAAATAGGAGAAAAAGATACAATCACCTGGAAAGCAATAGGCAAACTTAATGCCAATAATGCCACCAAGTTATCAAAGGACCAGAACATATGTGAAAGCACACAATGCTTACAGTGATTTCCTTGTCAATTTTGCCTCTTGGAGATTGACTAAAAAACATCTAGGAAACTGTATTTAACAATCAAGACTGTACCTAGGCACAAGCCCCAGAAAGGAAACTGCTTTGCTCAATTGTCCTCCCTGGGAAAACCTTGTGACACTTTAAAGAGGCAGCAGATCTTGCCTGAAACAACATGAGCAACATACCCCATGCACACTTTTTAGGTAATTTGTAAATTGAACACATTGCTCAGTCTATGGTCAGCGTCAGGCAGCAACAGTGCCATGAACTGGGTTGTCTACACTTATGAAACACCTTTTTGTTATCCTTCCATGCAAGACATGGGTAAGTCATGAACATGGGCTTCCTTCTGTCTTACTACCTGTACTCATCTCCTCAGAGCTGTTTATTTATGTCCCACCCTTAGCCTTACCATCTTGCTTCAGCCTCCATGTGAGCCATGAGCCTGAACCAAAGCCCACAGAAGCTAAATCAAGCCTTGTGTTAGCATAAAAAATGTTTTGGTAAGTCATAGTACAGCATACATTCCCATTGTGTATGATCCTACTTGCTCTTGTTTGAGCAGGTAAGCTCAATGTTTTAAACTGTTTTAAATGTCCAATGTTTTAACAAAGATTAAAAAAAATACTAATTTTCATGAACTTATGTTGTAGTGATCAAAAATTACTCTCTCTTCCGGATAGTCACAAAGTATTTGCATTAAAATGAAAACTACTTGTGCAGGGACAGGAAAAGAGGAAGATTTTACGGAACACTTGTTCATCACTGCAAAATAACATATAAAACCACTAAAAACCAGTATAAAACAGAAATTAGTTAAGTATAAATATGATGTTACCAGGCAAGAATATGCATTTTTATTACTAATAATAGTTTATGTGCCCTAACGATTTTTTTTTTTTTTTTTTAAGGTAAAAATAGAAGACAATATTAAGTATCACCCTGACTTGAATTTTCTTAGAAGCAATCACACAAAATACTTCACCAATAGATATGACAAATGCACTTTATATTTCAATGTGTCAAACCATTTCAATACTCAGAAACTATGTTGAAGCTGGCAGGCAAGCAGACTATATTAAATTTTTCTCTGGAATCGACTTCCGTTCTGTACTGAATTACTGGAATTTTAGTGACCCTAAAAAAGGTTGTCAAAAATAATAATCAACACAGAGTTTCCAAATCTAATGCTCTATTACGCATACTTCACATAAAATAATATTGTTTCAATATAAGCAAACCAGTCTAGAACAACATTCTATTTGTACTTGTAATTTTGCATACAGTTTTATATTGATTTGTCACAGCATTTTTAAAAATGTACCTTCTCCTGAAAAAATAGTCAGAGGTTACATTTGGTGATTCACTTTGTTGCAGATACAGCTGGAAACTCTTCTTAAGCAAATAAATAAAAATCTACCAACACGGGACTGTAAACATGTTAATAGCTATTGCAAAACTCTGATTTTTCAAGACTCCTATAGACTTGCACATCAAGACATTCTCCTAAGAATTTTTTAAGTGCCAGAAAAATAGTTGTATTTACAAATCACTCAACTTCTTTTCCTTCCATTTAACTCAATGCTCTCTCTCCGCAATGAAATTCAACTGCAGTACTTATTTTCTTCTTTATTTTTTTCCCCTTGTCTTCCCCATAATCAACATTTTACTATCTTACTTTTAAGACATCTTCTGCTCTGATGTTTTACTATTCATACTAATGTAAAAAATTCAAGAGTAAGGCTTGCCATTTACCTACTCACTAATAATTCCAACCATTTCATTCTGTTTAATCCCCACTGTGACAAAATGCTGTAAGAAAAGTGATCACAGAATTACAGAATCACAGAATATTCTGAATTGGAAAGGACCCACGAGGATCATCAAGTCCAGCTCTTAAATAGTGCTAAGAATAGCAGTGTCTTTTCTCTTGCACCTACTGATGTGATAAGATGCACAGAAGTCACAAGACCTCAGTGTGCTCCACTTAAAAAAGGGAATTCAATCATGTATCCCAGCTCAGGAGGAGGCACGGTTAAATCCACAGCAGCTTGGTAAGCAACACAGAAAGCCCATCAGCAGCTTAACTCTATGACAGACCCAGAGGCAACTTGAGAGCTGTCAGCATAACTGCCTGTGAAGCTCACAAGGGAAGCAATAGCCAATTATGCCCCATGACCTGCTACTGGAAAACACAGTGAGAAAGATAACAAATCAAAGTCTGTAAAAACTTTTCAGGGAAACTATGTAGTTTACTTCCTACCAAACATGCATCTCACTATAAGCTTTTAATTCAGTGACCATGCCTGACCCTTACAAAAAGGGACCACACCTTCAACATTCCCTACCTGGATAAAAATACACATGCCATTCATCTGGAAGCTAAGCTTGAGTAATAGCTGCAGAGAATTAACACTTGGATCTCTGTTTCGGTTACCTGGCTCTCGTATCTGTGTGTATGATCACCACCAAACCCAAACTAGACTCAGTTAGAAAGGAATCAAGCCTACTTGTAAATTTTCTTTCCATCCAGTCCTTTCTGATGGGTGGGTCTGAGTAGCTATAAAAATTAATTGGGAAGAATATTTATTTTGGTCACAGCAGCACATAAAATAGAGCTTGTCCTAATCCTCATTACCTGATCTACCTCTTTCCTTTATTCAGCACTGTTTCCCCAACTTCATTGCTAGATGGGTATCCCTGGTACACGAATCTAAAACCTAGCTTAAGCACAGGCTCAGTGAACTACACTGAAGCAGGGCTCATAACACTGACATCAACAGTGACCTGCAAGTTGAGCTCAGAAACATTTCTAATTATTCTGTGTCTGGCAAGAGTCATTCATGGGTTGAATCCGATCTACAGAAACTAATAAAAATTTCAGCCTCCGGCTTCAACGAGGATAGCATCAAGCCAGTATATGCCTAGGTTCAAATAATCATGTTGAGAGGTGTAATACACAGCTTATGCCTGTGTTTTACTAAAAAACATACTTACACAGTTTGTTTGCAGGCTTAAGCAGCATTTTAAAGATATGCAGACCTTTGGAAAGCCATCAGTATGCAGGATGAATTTCAGACTTTCACCCAGGTAAGAATACTTGATTTGCAGGTAACATGCAAAGTAGTTTAGCAAGCCATAAGCAAACAAAGTATCTGAAGCACATTGGTTGTGCGTTATTCAAACAAACACTAACAAAGGGCAAAAAAACTAAAACACTTTAGTTAACTAAAGATTAAATAGTTGCCTCACACAGAGAGAAATCTAACCCTTCATCAACCCCTAAAAAGAACAAAAGTAACTGACATGCTGGTTTAAACTTTCATAATTCCAAAACATGAGGGGACAAAATGTGTAGGAGGCTATTGAATATGCAGACATAGCATTTAAAGATGATGACCAGGGTTATTTCACACTTCTGTGACCATTTTTGGTGTCCGGTGTGGCACTACGCTCTGGAGTAGTGGTCCAAAACATTTCATTCTACAGGAAGGGTTTTCTGAGCAAGAAGCAAAATTGTGGCCTTTTAAAATGACTGAATCCCTAGAGGCCATGGTACCATATTTCAAACAAAATAAAATTAAATCCCTAATTTAAAATACTAATTCCTGTTAAACCATAATCATGCAGCTAATTTTCTCTAGTCAATGTATTGTTAAGCCAATTAGAAAAGGGGGTCAAATTTACTAAATTATCCACTTAAATGTTTTGGTGACCAAATTCCACTAAAAGACCAAGTTTCCTCAATTGCAAACCAAATTATGCAGTCAGGACAAAAACATTAATAAAAAAACACATCATTGCGAAACAGGGAAAATACCAGATCTATTTCACCTCTAGTATCTGTATTTACCTGAAGTTCCTGTGGCTGAACCCTGAACACAAATGACCAGCACTGTATTTTCTAAAAAACCAATTAAGCATGTCTCTGTTAATAGTCACATCCTTAGGGATTTCCTGCGGATGCTCTCAGAGCACACACCTTTTCCTCTTCATCTCAATAGCTTGAGAGAAATGCTGATTGAACCAGTAGTGCTGCACAGCCAGTGACACACTGGCAGCCTGGCCTTCCACAAGGTTTGCTGCCAGGGAATTTGAGAATGTATCAGCCATCTAAGAGGCAGAATGAGTGCTACAAATCTCTGTCAACAAGAAGCGAGGCTTGGGTGGATAAGGTGAAGAAAAGGGTGTGGAATGATTTGAAAGGTTTCTAGTACAAATGGCAAAAAAAATCTCTGAAAGATTCTTTAGGAAGGTTCTTAACCTGATCAAGGATTTTTACACAAAAGAGCAATCTGACCCTTTAATAAAATATTTTTTTAATGTTTTAATGAATGTAAATTAGATTAGGTAATCAATACTTACTACTATGTTATATTTTTATCAAATTATATTCAAAAGCAGCCTCTCTCATCCAGTTTGTAATTTCCAGAGTGGGTTCTGATTGACATTCCTCTAAACAAAGGATGCCTGATATATGACTACATTATTGGCATTTTGTCAATGGTAGCAACTTACAGCTTGTCTAATAACTGAAAGCTAATGATAATTAGCTCTCGCCAAGTCTGGTAATGTACCCACAGTTACTATTTAGCACTCGGACTGTAAAAGCAACAGCTCTGTTTTGTGGTATTGTAGTAGTTTTAGAAAAGAACCAAAAGATCTTTGCATAATTTCTGTTGAAGTCAAAAGGAAATTAAATATATCACACTCTTTTGAACTCCTTGATGACTTGGTCTCAAAATTAGCACAAATATAACATAGCTGGGAGACAATACGGTTACTTCTTATTTTTATGGCTTAGTTGAGACAATTTTTTTACTATATAAGCCTTTCAGTTCTTAATTTTTTTTTTTTCAGAATAAATTTATAGTTAGATTTAGCATCTCATTCAGGAAACACCCAAACCAATGCATCCTGCCCAGAAATGGAAGGGACAGTTTAGGATGAAATATATGCTGCTTTAAAAAGACCAAAACCAACAAACCTCCAAGAAACAATGTAACACATTCCCTACATCACATAACACTATTTTTGCTGCTAGAAGTCTTGAAAAGATAGAGAAAAGAAAACACGGAAGACAAAAAGAAAATTTTTTTTGCAATATGGTACATTCTTTTCTCTATCCACTTCCTGAATATTTATCCCAACATCAGTGGCCAGAGAGAAATCAAACACAATTGTTTGACAGAGCAAATGTGGTCTATAAAAGGTGAAGCAAATATTTTCGAACATCAGCTGGAAGATATTCCATTGTGGTAAAACTGGAAGTATGCATGCTAAACCATGTCTGGGCAGATGAGAATCTTCAGACCACTCACTGCACTCAGAGTTAAGCTGTGTTTGGATGCCACCTGGAAGCAATTTGCTTTTACAACATTCTAGAACCAAAATGAAGTTGCTTTCCAAAAGCAGGCACAAAGTATTTAATTTAATTTCACGATTATAAGCCGCACTGAGTATAAGCCGCACTTCCGGGTGCCAGCAACTTTTCATTCTTTGTCCATATATAAGCCGCACCTGATTATAAGCCGCACCTTACAATACAGAGTGTGATAAAAGGTATCTATTCTATCACCATCTGTTGAGGGTGGGGGCAGTGATCCTTATCTCAATGGCAGATATTCTGCTAATGGGCCATCCATTGAAACCAGGCAGGGCAATGTTCTTTATCTTTTCACAACCCATCCTTCCTCCAACGAGTCATTTTCTGCTAATGGCCATTGAGTCCCACTGTGGGACTGATAAAATTACTGCATCCCATTGGAAGTTGCTCCAGCCAGGGGGAAGGGCCCAACATTTATTACCAAGATAAAAACAGAGGTTTTGGGACACTAAGGGAGCCCCTTTCTCCACTGGACTCCAGAGGAAAACTGGATTTCTCCACATCACCACTGGACCTCTGGAGGGAAACTGCACCTTCTACAGGACCACTGCTTCAACTGAACCACATCTGTCACTACAAAAGGACTACAGCCACCATTTAATGGGACTGCTGCCAACACCCTGCCTGAAGGCGTGTCAAGTTGTACTCTGACTTTGTCAGGGTTTGGAGTTTGTTTTTCTGTAGTACTGTATTTCTATTTTAATTTCCCTGGAAAAGAACAGTTATTCCTAATTTCCATATTTTTGCCTGAAAGCCCCTTGATTTTAAAATTATAATAATTTGGAGGGAGGGGGTTTACATTCTCCATTTCAAAGAGAAGCTCCTGCCTTTCTCAGCAGACACCTGTCCTCCAAACTAAAACAGCAACTTTTTGTTCTTTGTCCATATATAAGCCGCACCTGATTATAAGCCGCACTTTGGGTTCAGACCAAAATTTTAGTCAAAATGGTGCGGCTTATAATCATGAAATTGCTATATCCTTCACATGAATTGCCTGCAGAACAGCACTTGTTACTCTAAGAGAACCAAAAGACAGTCTGTTTAGCAAAGAATCTTATCATGGGATGTTTAACATCCAATTGTCTCCAGGTATGGCTTGAGAACATGGAGGTGTCTGGTTGGTAGGGTGGGACCAGCATGTCTGAATCGTGGTCTTTGCTCTGACCAGCTTGGGGAGGCAGTACACACTGCATGCTCACGAAAGACTCCTTCTGATCGAAGGTCAGTCTTGAAACTTTGATTCTAAACACCTTATAACACAGTAATGAGAATGTAACTTAATGGGAAAAAGCTATTTCTCTACATGGAAGTTTCACTTTTTCCTCCTGAGAAAAGAACAGCTGCTTTTTACTATTCATTCTAGATCTTCGTTGGAATGATCTACTTTTGATTTAAATTCACTGCCCTAATTGGTGGTACAATAGCTGACAAAAACTTGTGTTATACACAGATAACATTTACTAAGAAAACAGGAGATTTTTAGGAACTGTTTCTTAAATCATTTCATAACCTTAAAACAATTCAGACTGAATTTCATAAGCACTGAATACTGCTTAAATACAATTTTTCCTTCTAGTTTTCACTTTACCACCAGTTCCTTCTTTAGCATTTCCACTCCTGGTTGCTATGTGCCCTCATCTACGTGCCTCTCATTGCACTCTTTGGTGAAACTTGAAGATATCCCTACTTTTGCATGAAAAACCCAAACTGTCTCAAAGCCTACTTTTATGTTACCAGAGCTCTGTTGCGTGTTAATTCATACTGCCACCACACTACCAGGTCACTGTCAGAGCCTTGGCAAGTCCTGCATCCTTCTGTACTGCCTGCAGCTTTGCCCTACCACCACAGGCTGCCAGCTCATGCTGTCATGAGACTGTTATATGAAAGCCATTAATATCCTTCATTTACCAAAATAAAATAAATAAATAAATAAAAATCACAAACCTATCTCATACTTTCTCACTGATGTTATGTTATTGCTGTGGGAAAAACTTCCTTTTGCCCAGTCACATTTTGTCCCTGGCTGTCTTTGAAGTTTCTTCTGAAGGCAAAGAACTTCTTTATAATACACTCACCAAACAAATAACATCTTCCCCAATACAGTTGAATGTTTATGTGGTGAAAATTTTTGCATTTGTGAGCATTCAGAATTTTAATCATAATTTCTTTGACATGCAGAAATAAACAGTGTGTGTGAAGTAGCATCCTTTAGAAAATAGAATCCCAAATAAAAAAAGATAGAAGTCAAGAGAAGGTTCTGTTCCCTGCTAAATTAATTACAATGGGAGTCATCAGAATTTAGCAGCACTGATAGGTTTATTTTCATGCCTGTCTTTGCTCCGGCGATTCCTCCCAAAATAACTAATGCTGCAGGTGGTTTGAATGGCTTCCCTCACCATCAAAGACACATACACACAAAAAAGATCCAAAACCAAAACTTCACCCCACGAGTAAAGCAGTGTGCTGGTATTTACATTCAGCTAAATGACTTAATACTCCCTTAACAGAAGCATCTTACTTTAAACACCCTCTTCTGCCCCAACGCATTGAACTGTCACACATCCATGGACTACATCCATGTTGATCCTGCTGAAGCATAAGCTGCAGTTGGTATTGTTTCTATCATCGAGCAGACAAATCAGGGATAAGGGTACCGAAGCAGGAATGCCTACATCCCAAAAATAGCTGGCCACAGGTCTGAGGGGCAAGGCACAACAGACAAATGCAGCAAAAGGATTGATATCAGACAGTTAACTCACACAAATCTTGGAAGGCCTAAACAGCTGCAGGTTTGATGCTTAACATACTTATTATTGGTACTAAAAAAGATCTCTCAGAGTAATTTTCAAGAGGCTTTTCAGATTGCCTGAAGAGGAATTCTGTCTCTGTAGTCACCACTGGCTAAAGTCAGCTCAGAGACAGGATATTTTGCTTACTACAGCATAATTTCTCTGGTAAGGTTAATCATGCTCTTTCCAATTATTATGGAAAACCTATCAGGCATGTTTGACTGTTATAAACAGCACCAGTCTATTACCCTCGACAGCAACAATTTTCCAAGATGTCAGTAAATCACTGTATCCCAGCTGTGTGCCAGCTCTCTTTGGCACTTACTTGTTGAACTGAATTTCTCATTCAAGAGGTGTTTGTGAGATGAGACAAGGAAGTGTTCTCAGCTTGAGCTAGCAGCAAGAGAGAGGTAGCACAGCACAGGGACAAAAATTGGAATGATCCTTACAGGCAGAGATAAAAAGTTTGAACTTGATTGAACTGAAAAATTAGAGAGAAAGAAACTCAAAGAGAAAGGACATGTGACTAGTAAAAAAGGCAAGGAACTTCAGACAATTCACATTTTCATTAGCGATCTGGATGATGCAGCAGAGTGTACCCTCAGCAAGCGTGCTGATAGCAGAGACCAGTGACACTTCCCACAACTGGGAGAGTGGCTGATACACCAGAGGGTCACATCCAGAGGAACTTTGACAGCCTGACAGGAACCTCATTAAGTTTAGCAAGGAGAAGTGCATACTCCTGCACCAACATAATACTGGGAGTCACCCAGCTGGAAAGCAGCTTGGCAGAAAAGGACCTAGGAATCGTAGTGGACACTAAGTTGAACATGAGCCAGCAATATGGAATTGCAGCAAAAAAGGCAGATGGTATCCCAGGCTGTATTACAGATTCTGTACAGACACATTAGAAATTGACTGACTTTATCTGCACATAGGTTAGGAATTAAAAAAAAAAAAAAATAGATAATACAACAAGTAAATAATTTAACATTAAGCAATTTTAACATTAATGACACAATAATGCTGGGGAGAGATAGGCTTTCTTTTGGCAAACGAAGCAATCAGAATTGGACAAACTGGGACTATTTGAGAGTATGAATATGATCATGACAAAGGAAATCTTCTAAAAGATTACATATATCAGTAAGGAGAAATTTTGGGAGAAACATTTTAGGGCCCTTTTTCCATGCACAAGTTTATTTCAAATGAATGAGATACTTTTGAGCACTGCAGACATAATGTGGAACAAACTTCAGCCCTGTTGATCTCTGTACCTTTCCCCCCTCAGCCTAGGTACATTGGGTACCCTCTAAGTACGGCCTCGGTACTTAGATTGGAAGCTCACTTTTACTTCTAGAGAAGAACTTTCTAAGAGGGACCAATCCCACCCTTGCAGGTTACTGTGAAATACATCACATATTTGCCTGTCATAGCCAACATAGGTCTCCTAACAATTGGACCAGATCTCAGAGATAATAGTGAATCAGAAGCATAACCCTTGTGTCTGCAATCTTCATATTAACCCGGGAGAGGGAGAAATCTTCAGAATGGAAAAGAGCTGAGACACAATTAAAAAACACCCCTAATTTACTTCATTTGTTATACATGGAGCAGAATCACTTAATATGCTGTTATACGTAGATCATCAGTGAGACTGGGCACTGTAAGAAAAGACAAGATAAAATTACTGGGTCTCTGTTGCCTGACAGCATCATAAAAGCATGTATGGAAAAAGGTTTCCTCAGAACAGGCACCCCTAGAAAGGAGAGAGGGGGAGGCAGGGGGGTTGTTGTTTCTCTGACACTGTTTATCCTTCTTCTCTTCCCAAACAATATTAACCATGATCTCAGAAAACATCATCTTCAAGGTGATTATATGTTACTCCTCTATTACTGTTGGATTATTTTAGCACCATGTAGCTGTTGACTGTGTGATTCCAAGAAACTATTCAGTGTTTGTTTAGACTTTCAATTTGTATAGAATCTTGATCAAAAAAAGATTAGCTAGAAAGAGAAGTGCATTTCCTTGTTTCCCAAACCCACTACTGCTACTATAATCCAAGAAGTCACATCATAGAAGTATTAAAGAATACTCGTGATCCAAGTCAGCAAAAGAAAAGGAGTCCCATCCACGTACAAATGTAAAAATTATCTGAAGATGGTAAATGCTTCTGAAGAAAAGCTTTTTTCTAAGCTTATTTTGAAGCCACAGGCAGAGTCTTGCTCGGCTCACCTCCAATCCCCTTCACAGTAGGAATAGGTTGAGCTGTATTGATCTTAATTTCATACATGCACATACAGGGTAGTTGAAATCAGGAGTTATTTTTGAAATTCTATTCTGTGTTAATAAAGTAGAAGACCTAGAAAAACTCTGTCAGTCTCAATGACTCAAAGCTACTGATAATTCTATGTTTCTGTATAGAAATTTTCCCATCTGCTAACCCATGAAGAATGGCTGACATAACTAAAGATGTTTGATGCAAATGGAGTATTTAATTCACTTATTCTGTCCAATACCCGCAAAGATTTAATTTCCCTCATTTCATGACCTGTTTGAGGGCACCACCTAATTTTTATCCTTTTATATGTGATCCAAATTTACCATAAAATATTTTTAATATCTGACTGCAAAAGCTCAGAATTGATCCAACTGAGTATCCGATTTCAGAGCTTGCTTTTCTTCCTTGAAATGAATTTGAATCTTGATTCCTTCCATTTTTCCCATGAGAAAGCTCATGAAGTGTGCAAGCCTGACAGGAGCTGTTGTTGGTGAGAAGTTTTTGAAAAACAAGCAGAAGCTGTTAGAATTATAATCAGTCTTTGGGTTTTCTTCTGACTTTACTGTTTTCAGGAACCTCGTAAGAGAAGCAAAGTAGCTGCGTTCCTGCTTACCTTATCTGAGAAGGTGGTAACCACCAGCAAAGTGAAAAGACAATTCTGTTGAGTAAAGGTCTCTCTCTAAAAAATTGCTGGTTCCCTGGTAGGATAGACATGTTTAACCTTAAAGTAGCAGAGGCCAGAGCTACATGGTGAGGAATTTATGGCTTTATAAAGTTTGAGTGAAATTTTAGCACAAATAAAATTAGGAAATGTCTAAGAAATTATTTATCTTCTGCTTATTTTATTACAGGATTCCTTTCCAACAATTCTTTAAGCTGGAAGTGATGACCTGGGCATGAGGATTCTTGGTAACAAGAAAACTCAGTCTTTAAGTTATGATAACTGACAGTAGTATTTTGTGACAACAGCTGGGTATTTCTTTTATTCCTTGAACTCAACAAAAGACTGTCCTTCTATTGCTGTCTTTCGAGCAGTCAGGAGAGAGATGTATAGAGATATTCTGGTCTATGTAAGTATTATCTTAAGAATGGTTAACACTTAAGCTAAGTGTGCTGTGGTCAGGTTTATATTTTAGGGTTGGTTTACTCCCACTTCTCCCCCTTCCCTCCTGCCTTTTACTTTTTAACTGCTGACCTGCCTGCCTTCTAGCTCTGGTTTAGTCAGCTAGCATTCCTGTGCTAAGGATGTAGGAGCTCTTTGGGAATTATGTGCATGCCCTACAAGTTCAAGCCACATTTATGGTCCATTCTTCTCAATTCTAATCTTTCACACTGCACTCCACTGAGAGGAAGAGGGTAACAGGCACTGAAGAGTATCACTATAGCTGCATCTCAGGAAGGCATGAGGAAAATGTGTGTTCATCTCAGACATCTATTAATGTATGCCATTTTGGGATAGTTGTCCCACAAATCTGACCTAATTTCTAAATATTTTTGTAGGCACCAATTGCATTCTCTAGATTTGGCAAGAGGCATAGTTTGAGAAACAGAAGAGGTAGAGAAATTACTCAGTTCTGCAATCAAAGACAGGGCTGCTGGAGCAATGGGTAGGGTGTTTCTTTACATGGGTCTCTACTTTCTTTTTATTTGTAGATTGAGCAACACCGTTTTCTACAAATTATTTTTGTTCCAGAACAAAGAACAAGGAGTCAAAGAAACAACACCAGCTCCGGTTCAGTTCTGTTTCATTCCCTTCCTGTCAGAGAAACGTGATCAGGTATGCTTCTACTCAGAATGCTCTGCAAAACACTATACTCTGTACAGAGGTAGCTGAGGTTCCAGCTGAAACATCACATTGGCAGCAAGAACTGATCTTTCCCTAGACCTCTCTTGTCTTTTCCCACACTCATTTTTTGTCCACAAAATAAAAAAGTTTTTGAGGAGAAAGAACATAATTACGTCCTTGCAAAAGGAAGACGAGACAAAGAATTAGCCTCCTAAAGTCAAACAATTATAGCGTACAACTAGAAACTGGATAAGATGCTGTCCCAGGATACTGGTCTAAAGAAAAGCTTGAGATGTTAGAAGAGCCCTTGTAAAAAAACGCTGTCAAAATTTTGATTTGATAATAAGCTATGGGTGGAGACAAAATAAGCAGGAAATTACAGGGTGTGGATCATTCCACCACCACTGTATCTGATCCTGATATCAAGCTACAAATGGGTTGAAGTCAGTTTTTTTCATCTATCACGGGATAAAAACCATTTCCTGTGAGTAAAATTTGTGTCTCTTTGGAAATACTATATCTGATGCATATGTTGTTCAGAGGCACTGCAAATTCTCCTCTGGAAGCTCATAGATAAAAACAGTTCCCTCAGAGAAACCAAATTAATTCTTGCTTCTTATGCACATCTCAGATTCTGCCCAAAATGAATGAGGGAATAAGGACAATTAGAAGAAAAAAGTTTCAATTATCATGCAAATTTCTTGGTAATCAGGCAATAATAGTAAAGGAAATACAGAAAAAAATACATGACAGTTTAATGGAGAATTATAAAAATATTGTCTTTTGTAAGGTTTATTGAAATGTGTATGTGACATTTTATTGAGATTGTCCTGACATGAAGTATTTTTAAAGTTTGAGTATAGTAGGAATTCTTTATATTAATGAATTGTGACCAGGGTTTTGCATTTTGTTCACAGAACAAGTCACAGTTTGTGCACATGCTCACTAAAATGCACAATAACATTTAAATTTCTTTTTACAATTTCTTTTACTTATTTAAATCCATGCAACGTTGTTTTCATTTGCAAATACAAAGGAAAGAGATAATGACACAAAGAGGAAGGGCTGTCCTTTGAAATGTGAGCTTAACTATAGGGGCTAAAAAGTCTCAAATAACTTCTTTCTGCTAAGAGTAGCTCAGTACATGGTATTATGAACCAAGTACCTTATGAAATTACTCTGTAGACACCAATTACTTACACAGTACGTAATGCATTTTTCTGCTAGGTACAATTAAGTCTCAGCAACTAAACCACCATGCCCAACAATTTGCACAAGAAAAATGGAAAGAGGATACATAAATTAGTGGAACAAACGAAAGCTATGCTCTGATTTCAGCCAAAACTTAAATCTTAGCAGAAGTAAGTTTAGTGGTCTCAAAACTGAAATCACCATACCCAACAATTGGTGCAAGAGAAAAAGAAAAGAGCATACACAAATTGGTGGAACAAACGAAAGCCCTTTCTGCTAGACTCCAATTTCAGCCAGGTCTTAAATCTTCATGGAAATGAGTTTGGTGATTTCAGCTGAATTTCACAGTTAGCATCAAAAAACTGGTTTCAATTATTAGCTACAAATTCATTTGATTAAAAGCCCCTAATCTGGAGATGCCCAGGACTCTGCTAGCTTGTAAATTAAGTTAACATTTTCCTTCACCTCAAGACAGGAGGATTGCTCAGAGCTAGGATTCAATGAACCACGTGTTTTACAAAGATAAACAAGTGCCTTATGTTACTTTAATACTTTAACCTTCATGAGCCACAAAGTATTCCTCTAAAAATATTTAAATATTGTTCTCTGATTGCTATTAGGCATCCACCATACTTCAGGGGAGTCTGGAAAGCAAGAACAACTCTTTTTATCAGAGGTCTCTGTCAATATATCAGAGAGAACCTGGGCCTAAACTTCCCCTCTTTCCCCCCATCATATGAGCACAAACAGAAGGGGGGGGGTCGGGGGGAAAGGTGAGAGAAGTTTATATAAAATGACTCTTCTCCCCCAGCCTCATGTTCAATTGAGCTAGAGAATATGTTTAAATGCAGTTGATAAGACAAACAGATTTAAGCTTCACAGAAGTACAGAACACAGGAATATTCCATCAGCACCATCTACCCCACATGTTTGGGGTATTTTTTAAAAGATACAGTAGAAAATTTTCATGTAACATAAAATCTGCAGTATTTGAAATTATGTACCTATAATTTATAGAAACATGTTATTAAAGCCCATTTTTAAATTTCTCAATTAGACAGTAGAAAAAGCTGACATATGGAAGAGAGCTGTAAACAGGGAAAAGATGCACCTTTGGTCATTATGCCCTGGAATAGCAAGAAGTGTCACTCAGGATTGGTTCTGGATACTCTGCAATGCAGTGGGGAAATCAGATCTGTTATCATTCTTCCTACTCTAATAAAAAATATAGAAGGAGTGAAAAATGCCATGAGAAATTAACACAGAATAAAAGCATTTGGAAAAATCCAGAATCCATTTGCACTTGAAGCCCCTTGGCTATTAATGCTTCAAGTGCCCATGAATACTTTTGGCCCTTGCCTGGTGCAACTGGCTGATGGAATACTCCTAACACTGAAAACAACTACAGAAAATGCAATATTTTCAATCTACTTCTCCGGCAGTTTGCAAATCTTTGTGAAATCATACATCCACACAATTGTATCACTTATAGAATAATGCCAAAGATTTTGAAGAGCATTAACAAGCATAAACTTGGCCTATCAATAAAGTTAAACTGCAGCTGCCTGTAGAGTGGAGGCATTCACAATAGTTTTCTATCCATTTCAATACTCTGTATTACACTAGTATTCTGCAGTTTTCTCTGTGCGCATGTTATTCATCTGGACAAGATCTCTTTTCACCGGGAATAACAGAGAGTATGGGATTTATTGCTATAATGAAGTTCTTTCAAATCTCTGTTTTCTCTCTCTAAAGGACAGGAGGATAGGCGTTCATCTCATCAGGCAGCTTATTAGGATTAGCACTGAGTAAGACACCACAGAATGTCAAGCCTATCAGTTACTAAACATGCATCATACAAACTTTGTCTTTGCGAGAACCTCTGCTCTGCATTTGTCATCCACCTGAATAATTAACAAGTACATGCTGCCTGCCAGCAGCTTAGGGAATTAATTTTCCCAGATTAAATGCAGATCACGTCTGCAAAAAACTCAGACCACACACATGCTGCACTACTACCTTTCAAACATTAAAAGCAAGGAAACAAGTTTTAGTATGGTCTCTGTTGAGTTTGACCTAAAATTTATTTATTATAAGTATGACTTCATAATCATTATGAAGTGGTCAGAGAGGTTTTAACACCCAACTCATGCAACAAGCCAACAAGGAACTCTCTCAGCTGGCAGGAGAAGCTATTTAAATAAATCTCCAATCTAGAGTTGCTTCACTGCTTAATGCTATTCTATTCCCATAATACTGAGAGAGTCATAGGGAAAATCTAATGTCTGTAAACACTGAGGGTTTTTTGAACTTGAAGTATTTACTCTAGGCTCTTTAAAAATAGATTTAAAGATGACAACTGCAGCATGCGATAGCATGTATATTGATGCCAAGGACTAAAAACAAATGAGGTATCTCATTACCTTACATTTTCTGTGATCTAAGCCAACACTTGCCCCAAAATCCTTGCCTTCTAAAGATTGATTTCTATTTGAAATGATAACTATGACTGATTATGGAAAACGACAATGGAAAACATTCCTCTGTGTTACACTTGATGAAAATTGTTATTTTATAAGATATGGGAATATTTATAAAGACCTCAGGAAACTAAGTTCTCTAAGTATTTCAGTAGACAAAGGATTGAGATTATAGTTTCCAAGACAGCCTTTCTGAATGGCCATTCCTCAATGTACTGACAGGTAAGCTGCAATCTGATGGAGTTGTTACCATTTGCTATGAGCCTCTACCAGTTCAGTCCATAATAACAATCTCAAAGTTACAGCTGAACACGAAAAACCTGTAATCATTGTTCCCAAACAAAAAGAACAGGAAATAAACCAAGTACACAGATGATCTTAACACACTAACTTTCTTAGGATGTAACAGGACAGCCAAAACAAAGGTGGGGAAAAAACCTTCAATGGTGAAAGTATGTCATACCTAACTCTACCTCACACAAGGACTGAAAGACTACACCCTGTCAGACTCTGCTGTTCTATGTACTGAATTCACAGCAGAGGTGACATGAATCATAAGTATATAAAACATGCAAGACTAGCACCTCTGTCATAATGAGAAGCTTCACTACAGTACAGCAACCAGTATATTCCTGCTTGGAATCTTCTCTCCTGAGATGCAGCATTTCTCCAGAACACTGGCAGTACAAGACCTCCTGGGTGCATTAGTCTGGTCTTCAATTTGCCCTTCCTGTAAGCTAAGTTTTTGAAGAACCACTACCCTTGTACCATCTATCCCATCCTAGATACTAGTGCAGCTTCCTTTTGGTTAAGTACAATATTTCTACTACATTCTTAAAAACTGGAATTGGAGGGAAATTAACCGCACAATTATATTCATAATGCATACAGCAGTAATAGATGACCACAGAAAATGTTATTCCAATAAATACCAAAAGTAGTGATTAAAGATGGCTCTTCATTTCGCATTTACTCTGAGCTTTGTACTGCTTGCAGCTTATAGGAATTAATGCATGAGTGCAATCTGAAAGTTACGAATTCAAAAAGTCTATGTGCACATATATCTATATATTCCTTCAAAAACGAATGAACAAATAAAATAGTTAGAATGATTGAAATTAAAAAAAAAAACAAAAATCAAAACAACACCTAAATGTTTCCACATTGGTTGTTTTGTCCAATTTTAAGAAGCTTTATGATCTATTACAATAAACTAATATCTACTTGCTGTATAAAATACTGCTACAATTTGAATCTACACCTCCAAAACATCTTTCTACTCTCTTAAATTTACTATCAACAAATAAAGTGATTGGTACTTCTGTGACCTACATTAAAAACCATCAACTTAATGTGAACGAATTACCAGTTAATCATCAGAGTAAACAAAAATCTATCAAAAAATTGTATTGAAGTGCAATACACATTACATTGCTAAATATTACTGCAATCATCTGCACAAAAATCATCTTTTTGTTCTTTATTCATTAATAATCACACTCTCAGACAAATATTTTGCATAAAATTAACATAATACATCTATATTTCTTTTCACTTTTGACAAAAGTAATGATTTTTTAGTTTCTAATATTACAGCATATACTTTATCCAGGGGAATGACTGAATGCAAAGACACAGTGCTGGGGTTTTTTCTAATTCATGTTCTCCATGTTTAATATTTTGCTACCGTTATTGAAATTTAAATTGAAAAGGCTTGGTATTGTCCACAGCAGAGACCTAGTTCTAACCACAGTATGCCTATCACTAGCAAACTAAAATTGAGGCCCTGCCCTTGGCCCTGGGGCTTAATCTCTGGGTAATGCTGGAAATGTTGTTCCATGCATGGATTAGCAAATTAAAAGAAGTTACAAACCTCTGCTGTGACTTGTCTAACTCCTGCAGTCCCTAGATCATCATCCACACTTACAGAACTAGGTTTAGCTGTTTTGAAAAGACATGGTAGGAAAAAGAAAATTGACAGAAGGATTTCTACAAACTACAAGTGGGAACAATCCATGCCTAAACCCAAGGTCACGGTGGTTAATATGCACAAGCATTTAATTCAGAAATAACATATAATTTTAAAAACTATCACAGTCCCTTTTGTCAAATGTAACTGGTTTTATTTCTCAAAAAAATTGACATAAACCCTATGACTATCTACCAAGCTAGATATATGCCATTATTTAGAAATTTAGTTAACAAAGATTGCTATAAAACAAATTAATCCAATGTTTTCACTGTAAGTGTTGAAAAGTTGATATTCACTTCAAGCTTTCTGTAATTTTGTTTACCTCACAATGTTTTAGCAGAACATTCAAATTGGCTAGCCTCTTATATTGCACAAAACACAAACTTTGTGGATGCTTTTATTAAAACTGTGATACTTATTGATCTCAAAATAGATGCTCTTAAAACAATAACATATACTCCATTTAGAACTTTTTATTTTGCTAACTATTTTCAAGGGAATAAACATCCTCCAGCAACTTTCTAAACAATGTTCTCTTCAAAGAAGCATGTATTACTATCTTAACAAATAAAGCCAAGTAAGTGAATATTCATATATTCTCTGAATATTTGAGAAAGTGAGGATATTCAGGTAACTTATGTTATGCATCTGATTAATTTATTAGGGAGGATGCAACATTATATGGGCTCTTGCAACACTGACTATAAACCCTTTATGTTTGTATATAAACAAAATTTAATATTTCAAGTAGAAAGTTGAAAAGCCCAGCATCTTAATATAAATTAATCCACTGTCAGCTTTTCTGTGAATGAGTTGCTGTATTTTAAGGAGAAATAAGTATTTGCTTGAAATTTATGAGAATCATGATACATGCATTTGTCTCTGTTCTAAAGTAACTTCACCCAAGCATCAGTTGCACTGGTATCCAGATCAAGTTTGAGGAAGTCAAATGAAGCTGAAACACCACCATCTTGCCATAATCCTGAAACATCAAAAACTACAGGAAGCAAAGTGGATTTCAGTATAACTGGTGAAATACCCAAGCCACTCTGTTCGCTTGACTTTTCTGGGATGAAACACCATCTCTGACTGCTGCTGCTATATCCAGCAAACTGAGTGTGGCTGAGGGTATCTACAGCCTAATGGAAACACTCTCCTTCTCTAGTGGTGTGGCCCCATCGCCCACGTACAAAAGATAACAATTGTTTTTTGTTTGGAGGGTATGCTTGTAATGGGGATCAGTAATGTCACAGGCTGGCTTGCTCAGATGACTCTAAGGACAGAAGGAAGACTCCTCCACTTCCTGAGCAAAAACCCCAAAACAGAGAGCATCTGACTCTGTCAGGTCAAAAAGGCTACCTTTACCCAGCCTTCTGAGCTTCATTAGCAAATCAAGACTATGCTCAAGACAGACACAAACCACCATGCACAGGAGATGTAAGAAGGGTTGGAAAAGAGCACATGCTTGGCCATTTCTCCCAACAATTAAATTTCAGGCACTGATTTTATGCAGTAATTACAATTAAGAGTCTTTCACTGCCTCTGACAATAACCTAGCATATATTACTTTCCTCTTCTAGTACAAGGATCAGTAAAACAACTGGAGATTGGTGGCAAAAATTCAGACTGAAAAAATTAAACCAGGATTATAACACAAAGTCTGGAAAGGTTAACTAAAGTAAAACATTTTCTAGTGGTTTTGTTTGAGGTTTTTTTTGCCCAGACCATCCAGTTATAAATAAAGAGCATCCAACATTTCTCTGAAGCACCTTATAAGCAATGACAGTGAGAGCAAAACATAGCCAGACAGTTCTGGAAGTGTATTTACAAGCCAGACTTGACCTAATGAATGCCAATGGTTTTTATGTTCTGTTGCTCATTTATGCTTCTTGTCTGACCTACACAAACCACTTGAGGTGCAGAAAGCAACTCAACACCCTAACTCACTCCAGCCACTGTTTTGTTCTGCAGAGTCCCAGCAAGAGTCCAGTCTCCAAGCACTGAGATGCTGATGCTGCAGTACTGTTGTCTTTCTCCTAGGAAGTTGCCCAGGACCACCAACTCATTTCCCACAGGCCATCCAGGAGCCATCAGATGATAATGGATTTCAGTTTCCACCCACCTGGGCTGCATTCAAACTAGTGACCTAAGGTGAAGGTCTCCACATCCCATTACCAAACCCTCAAGCCATTTAGTATCCTCACATAGTGAGCTTTTCCTGCTACATAAAGCTGAGAGACAGTAAAGAGCTGTCTATATTTGAAATCTTCTCAAGTACATGGTCAGTCAAAGCCTTTTAATGCAAGTACAGTATCTCAGGTATTAAACTGGCTGAATATTTTTCAATCAATACTAAAAACTCTGTAAAAGGAGAAAATACATAAAACTTAAAATACAATATTATGCCATAAAATCTGAAATCAACTTTATATATCTCTAAATTTAAATACTGATATTAACAGATATTACGGGTATGCATGGTTCTATTAAAATAAAAAACACCTTCAGCAGGAATTTGAAAGTGTTAAGTGATTCCAACAACATCAGCATTATTATCAACACATTAAAGTATATCTATTTTTAATAAAGACCGAGATACATGTAAATTACATGTTTAGCACTTAATGCTGTATTCACATACAGTGTATTTTCTGTTCACTAATGCTAGACGTTTTAATACACAGTTTAAAATATTAGGAAGTGTAAATTATCTTGTGTTAAATATGCCAAGTACTTCAGAAGTGTTAATTAATGTATTATTAAAGGAGTTTTTAGGAGGAGTGAGAAGATATTTTAAGAACTATGAATTTTGACTAGAGTAAATGCACATATATTTGCAACTAGTTTAACAATTTAATAAAAAGAATCTTGTACTAAGTAATATAAAGGGGCTTTTTGGGGGTGGGATTTTATGTTTTCTGGTTTTATTTGGTTTTCCTTAAATAAACATACCAAATACTTTGCTAGGTTAAAAAGACTTTCACTGTAACACTCAGCCTTGAATTAATCAGATAAAGATGAAAGTGAAAAATTTTGCCACCAGTGTTTCTTACTTAACTCACTCAGTTATGCCTTTCAGCTTGGTATATTTTATATGAAGGATATCTTGTTAAAACAACTGTTGAAGGCAAGTCATGTCATATCAGCCACACACCATACCCTATGGGAGCTCAAATATTCCAAAATCTATGTTAATATAATCCTGCCACACAATTCTACTACAGAAATACAGCAGGTTTTCAGTGACATGCAAGACTTCATATAAGTACCACATTATCTGTATGTCTTCCAGAAATGAGGTAAAGCCATCACAAGGATTATACTGATTCAATTTAGGAAGGTAAAAATTGTTAACAAGCGCTATAATATAGCTTAGTAAGTGATTCCAATCTCTATTTGTCAACTAACAAGGAGGCTGCACTTCTCAATGCAGTTTCCTGTACTGTAAGGCTGCTATAGGACAACGATATTCTCTGGCTCAGGAGACAAATGCAACTTCTCAACAGGGGTTTGCAGATTTCTAGTGCAATATTTACTATGCATTGCACCATGTGCTTCCACCATACTTTTTCAAGATGATTTTTAAAAACACATAGCTTCTTGCCTATCTAAATCTTTTGAGTGTGCTTTGCCCCAGTCACAAAGACTAAATACAATTGCAAGGACATCCAGAATATCTTTTGGAATACTTCTTTCAGAGACAGAGAAATACCTATTGTAGGGTTTTGAACCTCAAAAAAAACTTTCACTGAAAAAGTAAACAAAACAGGGGACTACAGGGATACAACAAAGCTTATGTTTTGAAGTGCATAAGTTGTCCGCTTCCCCACGAATGCACTGAGAATTCCCATGTTATAGAGACCAGAAAAGTGAAGACAGAAACTATTGTGAGGATGCTTAAGAATTCTAGTAAGCTAGTCAATTAGGAGTCCTTTTCAAGAAAGTCTAATTTTATTATTTGCGCTAGACCCCAGATCAATTTTTTTCAAAATTAGGAAAAAAACCTACATTGAAAGGAAAAAAAAAACAAAAAAACAAAAAAACTTTGCAAAGTCAATTCTTCTGTTTAGCCAGGCCTCTCTGCAGGCTGACATTCAACACTTAAACTGTATTTTTCAAAATATTTTCTCTTTACTGACAGAAGCTTCTATAAAAAATTCCTCTCAGCGTCCAGCTGATGATTGACAGTGGGGCCAGAGAGACTGCAGTAGGCTTTAGCAAGGAAAAAGAGCCCTAGCTGTGCCACCGTGATGAAGTAGAACAATGTTTTCACATAATAATACAATCACAGAATATACTGAGTTGGAAGGGACCCACAATGATCATGAGTTCTGCATAGGACCATCCCTAAGCATCACACAATGAGCCCAAGACTCCTGCCCAAGCACTTGAACACTATCTTGACAACTTCTCTGGGGAGCCTGTTACAGTGCTCAGCTCTAGGTGAAAAACTATTTCCTAATAATCTATCTTAAACCTCCCCTGACACAGCTTCAGGCCATTCCCCAGGGTCCTGTCACTGTCACCACACAGAGATCAGTGCCTGCCCCTCCTCTTCCCCCTCATAAGAAAGCTGTAATTGCAATGAGGTCTTCTCTTCAGGGCTGAACAGACCAGGTGACCTCAGACACTCTTTACACAGCTTCCCCGCAAGGCCCTCACCATCTTCCCTGCCCTCCTTTGGATTCTATCTAACAACTTTATATCTTTCTTATTTTGTGGCACCCCAAACTGGCCCAGCACTTGAGGTGAGGCTGCCCCAGCTCAGAGAAGAGCAGGACAATCCCTTCCCTTGCCTGGCTGTGATGCTGTGCCTGATGCCCCCAGGACAGGGTTGGCCCTCCTGGCTGCCAGGGCACTGCTGGCTCAGATTCAACTTTATGTCAATCAGGACCCCCAGGTCCCTTTCTGCAGTGCTGCTTTTCAGCTTCTCATTTCCTAGTCTGTTTGTAAATCCAGGGTTGCTCCATCCCAGGTTGTTAATTTCCTCCAGTTTTGGCACACCATCCCATAATTCATCTCTGGAGAGCCTGGATTTTTCCCTTTCCCTCTTGCAAGCTAGTTTAAAATGAGCCCCACTAGCTCCTGTGCTAGAACTTCTTTTCCCCTCTGGGATAGGTGCATCTCATCAGATGTCAGCAGACCAAGTATCGAGTAGATCCTTCCATTGTCAATAAAAGCAAAATTTTACAGCTGATACCAACCTGAGAGCCATCCATGGACCAGACAGATCTGTCTATTCCTTATCAATATCATTCAGTGTTACTGGAAGAACCAAGGAAATCACCACCTGTGTTCCTGTTCCCTCTTACAATTGTCCAAGGGCCCGCAACTCTTTTGATTGCCCTGAGACTTCTTTGTTATTTTGTCACTGCCAGTTGAAACTATCAATAACAGATAGTATTCAGGGTACCTTATTAGACTGGAGAGTTTTCCAGTAATATCTCTTATCAGAGCCACTGAGAGACCGCAGAATTCCCTGTGAGGTGGGTATGGTCTGCATATCAGACCCCCCTTTCCCCTTAGGAGTTTCCTGTTACAAATACCCCTCTTCTGTAACAGAGGAAATCTCATTGCCAGGTACAGGTAGCATTGTTACAGGAGGCACCACAATACCTTTGTCTACCTCATCAGTTATTTGGCTTTCTAGTTTCAGAGACTCACACATGCTGTAAAAGATACCAATCCTCCTTGTCAAATTTTGTGA
This sequence comes from Catharus ustulatus, assembly GCF_009819885.2. Classification (NCBI taxonomy): domain Eukaryota; kingdom Metazoa; phylum Chordata; class Aves; order Passeriformes; family Turdidae; genus Catharus; species Catharus ustulatus. The sequence continues at coordinate 26,884,558 of NC_046226.1, forward strand.
AGGAGGAGGAACCTTTTTCCTGGTACATGTGGTGACCTGCTTCCAGCCTCCACCTTTAACAGTCCCTTGGCTAAAGGTCCTTTGACTGATTACCTTGAAGTGTTCTCAGCCCATCTGCTACTCCACTACAATGCAGATTCATAACTGCTGAGAGCCCCGAGACTGCAGTAGCTCTGAAAATAAGTGGTCTTTCTCATTTGGTCACTCAAGTACTATGTAATCTGTTCACTTCTTCCTGCAGCTCCTTCACATGCTGACAAAACTCCTCCCCCACAGCACACCTTCTGCAAAAGAGCAATTTGTCAGCCTCAGCCTCCTGAAGAGGCATCAGGCACTCCTAGCAACCTGGAGAGCTACATCTACCATCAGCAGATCTGGCTGGCTGGAGGCCTCTGACACAATATGGGCAGATAAAAGCATGGTCAGGACATGTTTCTGAGACCAAAAAATGAAAGAACACTAATGATAATTAACACTAAAGTAGAATACTAAAATGAAAGTCTAGAAAGACAACATAAATACAAACCAGAAAGCTTCCATTATCCTTTCCTAAAATGTTTGAATGCAAAAGAAGCAAATCCACTAGATCTGACAATTCTGTACATTTTCCAGTATACCACAGTACATAGCTAGGACCCAAATTTTGAAGTCACAAAAAGCTGATTTCCCTGCCATTCCAATTTTAAATCAATCAAATATTCTGGTTTTAAATCATGAACGGATTTTAACCACTAACCAGACAATGAATTTTTATCAGAATCATGGTATATTGAATCAAAAACCAGTCACAACCGTTCGGCAGTAAACATAGGTAAGTTGAGTGTTTAAAACCAACTAATAACAAGTGATAGTCTTGGATTAGATTTGAATACTTTTGCCATTAAAACGCCCACATTTTTTCTGTCTAGGGAAGAAAAAAAACTGCATGAGGAAGCCTTTCCTCACCCAAAAGAACTCCAGAAAACCCCACAGCAAAAATCTCAAACACCCAGAGAAGTCACAAAACAGAAAGTTTCACTTGTTGTGGAAAGGGTGCTGAAGTGTTTTAACCAAGTGCTCCTCTGCTATGTCCTGATTGACTCTGCAACTGAGAATGCAATTAGGTACTTGCATTGAGCAGTTAAATCTCTCCGTAAGTGATTTCGGGGTGGATATGGAACTCAGAGGCCTTGTTTTGTTTTCTAGAAATGTTACAATTGTAGTCAGCACATCTTCAGTGTATCTGACCCATCTGTAAAATCTTAACATGTTGTAAGCTGGCACACAAAATATCTTTCATCTGATCCATAACAGCCATGGAAGACTCCTTTCCACTAATCTAGGTATTGTGTTTGGGTTTCACTACATCCACAAGCTTTTAAGCCTCCTTTAGTCTGAGGAAAGTGTACTATTTTCCGTCATGATTTTGCTGGCACAATGACAAGGCATGGACTAGGCATGGACCTTCGTGGTTCCCCCTCCACAACAAACTATTCTACTCCTGTAAGACAATGTCAGCCTTGCTCTCCAGCTGTCAGGAGCAGAAGAAAAGAGGATGAACCCCTGTAGTTTTGACCTCATCCTTTCCAGTATATACAGAAATTAAAGCAAAAGATATACAGATTTTTTCCATGTGTTCCAAAGTACCCTTTACTTTCCCAGCACACAAGGCTGTGGGCAATAGAGTTCTTAAGTTTCCCCACTACCCATGAGAATTGCTTGAGCATCAAGCAGGACCCTTTGAGGACCAAAGGATTGCCCACACCTGCTCTGTCCCCTCACCAACAGAAGTCAGCCACTGCCTGTGCTATTCTTTTCAGCCACATTTCTTCTGCTTCAGCTGACTTGCAGCTAACCAAAGACCCTGCCCCTGTACCTAGCACAAGCTTCATTTGTCTCAGAAGGCATGTTAACCATTCAACCCTCTCAAGTCTTAGCCAGTGTCCCTGGCTCTACAGTTTTAAAGAATTGGAGTTAACAGATGCCCTTTTTTCTACTCTTCCTATTTTTCTGAGGTCTCATCATATAGGCAAGATATGATTCAAATAGGAATGATTTAACTTTTCTGTCATACATGTTTGTGTGTCCCTGAATAAATATACATGTGCACACCAGTGTGACAACCAAACTCATGTCTGCAGACAGAATTAGCTACACAGTGCAAACTACAGACTCAAGTGGTGATCCACCCACATATCCAGACGGTACTCATCCTAAATACCTAGTTATTTACACTGAATTTCTAAACTGCAAACAGTGAACTGCCTTCCATCACAACTATTCTTTGCTGAATATGCTACAGAAATTTCATATAGCCTTATTTTAACGGTGTTATGACAAACAGTTAGGGAAAGAGTTGGCAGAGTAGGTAAAATGCTACTGTTCCAACTACATAGGATTTTATGCACCCAGGAATTAGTGACTATGCAAGACACAAGCCAAATAAGAGGTCAGTCTTATGGCAACTGAAATGGTAGCTGATATTACCTTTAACTATCTAATAAAGATCTAATTATCTCAAGGAAGATAGGTCTTATTGAATTTGTATTAAATCAAATCTTCCTCTGACAATTTGAAAAAAACAATTTCTGGAAAAGTCAACCAGTTATTCTGGTACAAACTAGAAAATATAAGTGTGACAGCATTTTTCTTTTCAAGAAATATTACCAAGAGAGAAAGCAGATTGTTGGGCTTTAAGGACTAAGAAGACTTTAAATGACAGGGGGAAAAAAGAAAAAAGAAAATTTTTCAAGATATTCAGACTTTTATCTTGACTGTTCTTGAAAGATGGTAGATATATGGTGAAAGGGCTTAAAAAAGAGAGAAAAAACACGCACGGCACACTTACAAAAATTGATATCACACAGCAGAACGTTTTGAGAAAATTGTGTCATACATATACAAATCAAGGGTGTATTTTTCATCTGACTAGAATGAGGATAAAAAACCAGCATGATTTTCACATTCAAAATCTGCTTTCAGATACACCATTGGAAAACCACTTGTCAAAAAAATCTGTAAGCAATACCATGAAAGCTCATTCTGCCACAATATTTTTTTTCACCAGTGTGGTGAAAAATTACAACTCTGACCTAAATTTTCATATGTTTCTTGAGAGGATTGTTCACAACCATATAACAAACATTGTAACACCACCATTTATATTTTAACCAGTACTTTTTGGGTCCCTTGCATCTGAGACCATAATCACATTACATTGAACAGTTCCCCAATTACCTTCCTGCATCATTGTACAGTAATTTCACGATTATAAGCCGCACTTCTGGGGGTCAGCAACTTTTCCTTCTATGTCCATATATAAGCCGCACCTGATTATAAGCCGCACGTTACAATACAGAGTGTGATAAAAGGTATCTATTCTATTACCATCTGTTGAGGGTGGGGGCAGTGATCCTTATCTCAACGGCAGATATTCTGCAAATGGGCCATCAATTGAAACCAGTCAGGGCATTGTTCTTTATCTTTTCACAACTCATCCTTCCTCCAGCGAGTCATTTTCTGCTAATGGCCATTGAGTCCCACTGTGGGACTGATAAAATTACTGCATCCCATTGGAAGTTGCTCCAGCCAGGGGGAAGAGCCCAACATTTCTTACCAAGATAAAAACAGAGGTTTTGGGACACTAAGGGAGCCCCTTTCTCCACGGGACTCCAGAGGGAAACTGGATTTCTCCACATCACCACTGGACCTCTGGAGGGAAACTGCACCTTCTGCAGGAGCACTGCTCCAACTGAATCACATCTGTCACTGCAGGAGGATGCAGCCACCATTTAATGGGACTGCTACCAACACCCTGCCTGACAGGGTGTCAGGTTGTACTCTGACTTTGTCAGGGTTTGGAGTTTGTTTCTTTGTAGTACTGTATTTCTATTTTAATTTCCCTAGAAAAGAACAGTTATTCCTAACTCCCATATTTTTGCCTGAAAGCCCCTTGATTTTAAAATTATAATAATTTGGAGGGAGGTGGTTTACATTCTCCATTTCAAAGAGAAGTTCCTGCCTTTCTCAGCAGACACCTGTCCTCCAAACTAAAACAGCACTTTTTATTCTTTGTCCGTATATAAGCCGCACCTGATTATAAGCCGCACTTTGGGTTCGGACCAAAATTTTAGTCAAAATGCTGCGGCTTATAATCATGAAATTGCTGTATTTACTTGTTTTCACCTGGCAGAGACTGTTTGCATAGTCATCTGGAATTCATACTGCGGTGTCCCAAACACAAGCCTCAAGCCAGGGGAAACGCTGGAAGTTGGTAAGTTAAATCCACTACCAGGCACTGATCTACCCATGCCAGCACTCCCTAAAGCTCTACAGGGGATGTCCCTGCCCCAACAAAGAATGCAGCAATCTTTCCAGGACTGGAGGTTAAGAAAGAGTGCGTACAAGCAGTGTACTTCAAACTGTGGGGATTGCAATGAATATTCAGTAATATAGGTTGATGGTGGGGAGAATTTCAATATCAAAACATAAGCATGAAGGGGAGGAAGGAAATAGTTAATTCTGGTTTATAGTTACTACTTCTTTGGGCCTAAAATAAAATAACTTTCTATTCTTAATGTCATCTTGGTACCTTCATGCAATATGCAACACCTGCATCAACTCAAACTATGTTTTCATTCTAATGCAGATGTAAAATTTTGCTTAAACATAGCAATAAAGGGCTGATATTTGCATACATTGGATTTGGTCATCCAAACTGAATTTAGTTTTTTGTCAATCAAAAATACGTACGCATAAGAGTCATCAGAGCAAGTCAAAATACAAAGTCATAAATATTGTATTGTGGGTACAAACAGGAGATATGATAACCATCAGTAAGAACTTACTTACTTTAAGATTTCCAAACTAGTCTTGGAGAACATGGGAAAAGTTAAAACAATATAAATCTAGAAGAAGCTACATACCAGAATGAATTTTACTATATTTCAACAAACCATCATCTTATCAAACATGTATCTGTAAAGAGGTCTTACCTTAACAGCAAGCGTATACTTGGCACACAGAGCATCAACTCTTAGAGCAGAGGAGCCCTTTTAAAGCCTTACTGCCCCTCTGCAGAGCCTGACATGGAACAGCATTTTCTGCTACACTCCAGCTTATTACAAACATCCCAACAGCACATGGGTGAAGTGTTCATCAGCATTCAGGAGTGAGACCACACGCATCAGGACCATGGTGTTCTCCAGCAACAAGTAAAAGAAGATTACAGAACTCTCTTGCAACAATGAACATATTGCTGCTGTGCCACCAAGTCCCCTTACAGATATTTGCGGGATCTGTTCAGCCAGTGCTAACTATCCTTTGAAAAGCACTCAGCTCAGGGGGGTCTACAAGCCTGGAAGCTCTGAGAAGGTCACAATCTTCTTAAACTGTTCCTGAGAAAAAGGGGTCCTATTCTAATAAATGCATTGAGGAGTTAGCCAATTCCCACATAAAAATTCTCTAAACATCTGTACAACATGATCCCCCTTTTTGTGAATTCTTAAAAGATTCTAAGAGCAGAGTCTCCTTGAAGTTAAGGCAGACAATTTATCCCTTGGTTTCAACCTAAAATAGATTGTATCTGGTGTAAACTAGGGGGAAGGATGAATAGTTTGGACTAGTTTTACTCTTGTGGACTAGGCATTGTTGCAGGAATGCATCAAAATATCTAAGCAAGATAAAATGAAAAATTTGGAGTGTAGAAAATTCAGGAAAGTTAAGGCAATTTTCTACATTTTGGAATGTATTTAGTTCCATTAGTGACAATGTCAACAACTGAATTTCAGTTTAACCTTCAAAACACAGCCTAGACCTGGAGCAGTTGATTAGCTCTTCTTTTGACATCACACAAATTTCTTTTTTTTATAACTTTCAAGTGCACTTAGTGAGGAGGAGAGGTAAAAGTAAGTCAATATCAACAATGGAAAAACCCCTTTCTAATGAAGTTGCCTTAGCCTGTTTAGTAAATTTAAAAGCTTGGCCTTACACAGTACCACGATCCCATAAGATACAAATCTACCAGCTGAGTACTTCACAGCCATTCAGTAGTACTCCTTTATGGATGATTATCTGATTTCATGCCTTTTCCAGCAATTTCAATGCCACAGTCACCACTGATGCTGATGCACGGTCTGGATACATGCCTGATGCTCCCCAGAGTGATATGAATCAGAACTGTCTCAGTCACGCTGGGTCCAGCATGTAACACAACCATCACCAGTAATCAAGCAGCAATGCAGCAGCTCTAAAAGCTGCTGCCCCAGGAAGCAAGAAGGCCTCCTGCTATGATAACCATAAAATACTCCCTTACACACGAGATCTAGGTGTTGCCCACAGCACACAGCAAGGCATCGTGCCTGACTAGATTCTGATTGCCAGGTTTTTCACTGCAATATTGGTTGAGAAATTTTGAAGGGGTTAAAAAGATCAGAATAATTTTGGAAAGTTTTTGTTTACATCATTTGATTTCAAGGCAAAGAGATCAACCATGTGAGATTTAGCACTGACACAATCAGGCAAATCACACCATCAACAGGATTCTATGGAGACCAAAATTGAAATAAGTAAAATATGTCAAATATGTCAAACAACTGAGAAGATTAGGTTTCTCCCCATTAATGCAAGTCTACAACAAGAATATCTGAAATGAAAAAAATTTAATTATATTATGAAAATAGGATTGATTTTTAAATGCAGTACAGCTCCTGATGGATCCAATGATTATTCACTACAGAGTCAAGGAGCAACTAATGTCCCTTCAAATTCTACAATGGAAGTCTTATTTTGTTGAGCTCCGAAATCAAGACTAGTGAATTACTAAAATCAGATGAGGTCGGCATTAGGAGCATTTTGCCAATAGAGCAATCTTGGTACACCACTGTGGCAAAGCACTAAGCATGTAATCAGCTATATCAGCAAAGATCAGCTTTAGACTCATAGCGGAAACTCATCACTTTTTAGCAAAACAAGTAATATCAGTAAAAGAACACTTTTGCAAGTAGAATAGTATTTGTGAAGAGGTTTCTGCTGATGGATCTTTGTCCAAGTGGGATACTACATCACTTAGATAGCTCAAATGGATCAAGCTATACCAAAATATAGTATAAACTTGGCTTGTGTTCTGCTCTTCATCTTAGTCCAGTATTTCCCTCTGTAGTACTGAATAACAAAACCCATTCAACCTGCCAAGTTAGCAAAATATGAATGCCCTTTTTAGTATAACATCTAGTTCAAAATGTAGCAGCATTCTTGATGCAAAGAAAATACTGCTAAACAAAGCAATGGTACATGCTATACCAAAGCAAGTTACAACCAATCCATTGATCAGCACTGGTTACTGATTACACAGATGACAGGCTGCCTTAGTGTACAGCCCAGTGCAGAGTGTGTCTGCAACCCTGTGGTGCCCCCAGACTGCCAAACTCATTGCACCCTGCAGTTTGATTGGTTACACAAAGTCTTTTACAGCTTGAAAATTTTTGCACTCTCTCCCTATGCCTGGGCCGTATGCAGCTCACTGAGAATTGCCAGTGGAGAGCACCTCCAGAAATGACCGAATTTCTACAGGGGAAAGGGTAGCTGCACAACAGCCCCTCTTTTCCAGCCATGTGAAGCAGGATGTAGAGTGGTTTACATGAAAGGATATGCAGTAGGGGACAGTGACAGACAGCAGCTTCTCCTAACACTGCGATGACCTTAGAGGTAGCAAAAGTAATAACCATAATTAATGAAGTCCAGTGCAGTCACAAGGCTTGCAGGACTACTGCCCCAGGCAGTAAATGAGTCACTGGAATTTAGCAAGAGGGTGAAAAACTGTACAGGACACTTCTAGGCAAGGAGATAATTGATAAATACATTGCAATTCAGCAGCCTCAGACCTGCACAAAGATGTGTACGGATCCTGGCTGTGAGTCAGCTGTGGAACAAACACACTGCAGTATCACAGCTAGCTACGGACAGCTACATGAAATTAATTCATTCAACTGCTGCTCCATTCCCCACAGTCCATTTAGCTGACTTTTGTGCGGAGGTACGGGAATTTCACCTTTTATATAGATGCAGCTGGAAAGACCACACGCAAATTATTCCCAGTACACAACACATACTCTAAGCAGTGCAACCTGATTAAATGGTACATGATACAGCATCTTAAACTCCTCTGCATCACAATCTGTAATCTCAAAGATGGCACAGACCCAACATGGCTTATGAAACCGTAAGACAAAGTTCAATGCAACTATAACAGGCAAAGGTATCTTGTTCGTGGGTCTCCTGTTGCTCAATATGCAGAAAATTTGTGTGACAGACTGTGTCTTTGCTTCCTGTTGATCAAATTTTTTGTTAGGGAAGAAATTTCTCATGGATAGCAATTTACCAGAAATTAAGGGCAAATCTTAATTATATAATTTTAGTTCATATGGTACAGTGATTTTCTTGTTATTTGTTGTTTTGGAGTTGGGTTGGGTTTGGTTTTTTTGTTAGGTTTTTGGAACAATAATAGAGAATCACTTCATGCCTAAAACAATTAAAAATTGTCACCTTCCTATTGCACTCTTGTAGAACTATGCTTTATGCTTCATTGTCTTTTTTCTTAAAATCACTGAATTTTCTTTCTTTTTAAAAGTATGTGTTATATGTGTGTGCATATATGAACATGTATGTGTGTGTGTGAACATGGAACTTTTAAGACCCCTAACGCCTGATGAATATTTGTACAACAACAAAAATAAAATTTTACAGAATCCAGTGCAAGTCTTGTTTTCTGTATACCAGTCCGACATGATGCAGACTTTGCTAAATATTCACAAGTTTTAACTGGAACACTGTCTTAAAGGGAAAACAAATCAGTATTAAGTACTTTAAATTGACTGTAACTATCACTATCATAATAGAATTTTAGCATGTTTATGATAACAGTTTCTTTATAAATAAGTCCAAAGTTCAACCATATGGCTGTATCTGGATATGAAACAGGAGCTGTGTCACTTTTGCATCACAAAACCCTATGGTCAGGTAGAAGAATTCATTGATTGTTAAATACAACCTAAGCCTTAAAATTAGGCAAGATACAGCACTGTGAAGGGGTTCTAAGCAGCCAAATTAAAAAACAAACAAACAAACAAAACAACAATATTTAGAACATGATTTTGAAGCTGCCATCTTGGAAGGTGGAAGAAAAATGAGGAATGAAATATTAACCAAAATGTTCATTTTTAGTAAACTCTGAACTTCTTGCTGATTTCATGATTTAATCTTGTAGTCATATGAAAAACACATAGTAAATAAAAGCACCATTTGGAAAAGAAATTAAAAATCATTAAGGAAGGAAACTAATACGAAAGATTTCAGGGTTTCTAAAAACTGCCTATTTGCTCTTCTTTTTAGATAAACACAGCCACTAAATTTTAAATTTGCTAACCATTTGCTTTGTTTCCAGAAACAGCTTTCAAAGAACAAAAAAAATTTAAAAAAAGGAATTCACTAGTAGCCATCAGTACAAATACACAAATTTTCAAAGGAGAATTGTCTCTGTATTTCAACACCATCACAATGTGAAACAAGGCTCACTTTACTTGAAAGGCTGCAGCCATCTCGTACTGCTGCAAGTAAAGAGAGTGCTCATGACTCACTGCCCCTGCCTGGTTGCAACTCATCAGTGCCGGCAGCCCTAATCTGCTCCCAGACATTATGACCAGCAGCTCTGATATATGGATTAGATCTACCCCAAGTACTCCGTGCAGGGAAAGAACTCCATGAGCCCTTTATTCCCTATGGAGTACCTGTGCAGGAGAATAAATCAGTGATATGAAAGAAAACATGAAATCCTTCCCAGTAAAATTTGCAGATGACACAAAAGATAATAAAATGGTAAATACCGGGGAGTTGTCAGTTCCACAGATTGCATGGCAGCCTGGGCTCACCTGAATAAGATGTGTTTTAACACAGCTGAGCACAAAGCCGTCTATCTCATAACTAAGAGCACACATTCCAAACAAAGACAATATAATAAGCTAGAAAGAGGCATATGGATGATGGTGGATAACCAAATTAATATTAGCCTACAGTGCAATACCCTGGCTAGAGATGTGAAAAAGATCCTTTGATGTACAAGGAAGTAAATACAGAGTAGCAATAGCAAAGGATTCTATAAATCACCAGCGATGTTGAGACAGAGAATCCTTCTTTTTCAAACAGCATGTAACGGCATGGTTCTAGCTTATATCTCTGATTCCCGAGCATTCCCACAGGAACAACTAAAGGACTATACTAGTATTCAAACTAGAAAGCCTTAATCAGCTACAAGAAGCATTCAAATTCTGGAAAACTTGCCTTGATAAAATGAGAAACCCATGTCAAAGAGGAGGATAAATGATTACTGGTTTACTGTCTACAGATATTTAAATGGAGGGATGGGAGGAAATGAGGAGTATCATGAATATTAAGGAGAACTTTTCAGCTTCTTAATGCTGGATTTTACATGTTTCTGCTACATAAATTAGAAAAATTCAGACAGAAAATAATGTAACAAAACTAATAGTAAGCACTGTTCATCTAAAGAGAAGCAGGATTTTCTTTCATCTGAAGTTTTTATAATCAGCATTTTCCTTCTAAAAAGAAGTAGAAGTTGCAAGACTATGTCAGTATCTTATATTGTTATTTTAAAGCAGATGGAGACAAAAAGTTGGAACTCTATCATTTAAAAGCATACTTAAAATGCTCCAGGACAGCTTTGTTACCACAACTCCTGCCACTTATTTGAGCTTTACAACAGGCATTTAGCTAGCTCCTTATATTTGTGGGACAATTATTTCCCTTTTCCCAAGTTATGGAATGATCATTTAAGCTATTAGTAAGCCAAATGAACTGCTCACTCCTTTCCCAACTCATATTTTGGATATACTTGGTATTAATGCTTCTGTATTTGTGCAAAGCAGCAAATTACTGAAAGAGCATGGGAAAAGTGAAACCTTGCTGAATACACAGAATAGCTGAGTCACAGATAATTTGAATTGATCTTTCCATTTCTGAAACCAGTAATATGACTTGTGAAAAAAAAAAACCAAAAAACAGAAAAAAACCCCCACAAAACAAAATACTACAAAACCACACACAAAAAAAAACCCCTTCAAAGAGCCCCATGAAGCAAACAACACAAAAACACCCTTTCATATCTGAAATGAGAAAGAAATGCAAAAGCAATTTCAGTACAATATCAAAAAAACCTGTCTTAACAGGGAATTAGCAAACTGTGACTAATACCACATTGAAAGGGTGTGGTTACAGGACCTGAAGATCCAGAGAGTTTAATGAAGTTAATTGCCTAATTTATCAATTGACCAATATCAAATTTATTTCAGAATTTGATTCAGAATATATTACAATTTGATACTGTAAAGATTAAGTGAATCTTCAAAACTTGTACTGAACTATAGACTGAACAGCATTTTGTAAACCTAAATATGGTCCTATATGTTTCAGTGGAAGAAAATTTTCAGGTAACGTGCATGCACCACACCTTCCCATTAATCTCAAAGTAAAACTTTAAAGCCAGTGCAACATCTAACTGCATCATAGTCAAATATGACAAAATTTCTGTTACTAAAAATTTGTATTTTTTGAATGCTGTTCTCTCAAATGCTCCAATCACCAAGGATTAGAGAGAGGTTCAACTTAATACTAGCCAGTGATCATTAATCATTCTAACATACCACATCTAATCTCATTTCTTACCCAGAGAAAGTCCACTCTTGTCTTCCATATAAGTAACTTACATTACTTTTAAGTGTGTTTTAAATTTGGTTAATGAAACCTTTTTTCTTTCTGCAAAAGACCTCTAGAACATCTCAGAACAGAGAACCCACAGATATGCTCAATGCTACACAGAGGCAAGAGCAAACATAGGCAGTGGTAACAGGGATAAAGTTTTTCCAGGCAGCCTCACATGGAGGCTGTAAGGATCAGTTGACTTATGTTAAAAGCCTGTCATATGAGTATAGCTGTGGCTTCCCTGCCTTTTGCTGATAGAGAATGAATTGGGTTATAAGCTTTCAATGTTTTCTGAGAGCTTAAATTTATGAAGAGGACATATCTAGAATCTTCTTCAAATATACCTATTAAATTCACATTGTAAGAAGTAAAACCAAGCTGTGAAGTGATAGAACAAAGCTACAAAGTGAAATCCACTGTGGAAGAAGATGACGGACGCCTCTCCTTCCTGTTCTACTAGAGCAGAGCAAACTAAATAACAGCTTCTTCAGCTGTTCTCTCTCAAGTTAACCCCTAAACATGGGATCCTGAAGTCATTCCTGGAAAAAATGCTCATGTACCCTACAGCATTAGACTGAATGGTAGTCCTGTTGTTTTCCACGTTACATGTTTTTCCTGAAGCTAAAATAACTGTTAAAGACCAGTGTATCTTTTCCTTAGTTATATAGGATCAGATGAATCAGAATATACAAACAAAAATTCTGAAGTGTCTTATGTCCTTCTAAGGCAATTTATGTGCAGCACCACAACTAAGCAATGAGATGGAGAAAAATAGCAATTGCTCAGCCATTATCAGTCTTCCTGTGCTGCTTAAATGATCACATTGACCTGAACCAGCAGGCCCAGCTGCCAAGGGGAGAGCTAGGGTTCTAACCCACTTCAACAATGACACAGTTCTCCATTTGGAACTAGTAGCTCCTTTTCTGCAGGGTTTTTATAGCTTTGTCGACATTAAGGCGATGGTGGGCACCACAGACCACTTCTACCTATCTTCCCATGTTCTGCACCTAGTTGAATTCCCTCACTAGAAACCCCAGGACAGTCTGGCAAAAGGTTTATATTGTCATTTGTGTTGACTAGTATGGGCATTAGATTTCTCATGTATGCAAACAAATCCTGATTTTGTTATATCAATCTGACAAACATAAATTTGAATTCAAGCCTTTAGAGGCTGAATGGAATAGCTTAGGCTTGCATTTTCTTTTTTCCTTTGTAGAAATATTTATGTGTTTGATTCAACATGGAGTCCGACAGGAGCTTACTTTTTGTGTACCAAGTTTGGATGTTTTGAGTATTTACAGGCTCAGGATGAATATGTGTATGTAACCAAGCTATACCTTCCAGGACAGGTTGCTCCCCTTAGACTGAAATCACTGAGCCTTCTTTCTATGTTCATTTCACTAACTCCCTAAGAAGCAAAAATAGCTAATAATACCATAACTATATTTGTGGGGTTTAAATAAACTAGGTATTTCCTTACATATTTATTCCATGCTCATGATTTCAGAAGAAATAGATTAGTGTAGAACTGTTTCCTGAAGAGAGACATGGCCTTTAGGTCTCCATAATACAGAACGAACAAAGTAAGGTGGAGATGGTTCTTCCACCCTTGCTTGAGAGATAGCACACTACAGCCACCCAGGTGTTACTCTGAAGGGTCATTTTTGACGTGACTTCCAGGCTGAGAACAAAATAATTCTGAGATGTGCTCTGCTTGTTCTCGACAGGTCCCCTGCAAACAAGCAAAACTGATCTTTTTTGACATGCCAGTATTCTTTGTAATTTAGCAACTAATAAAACGAGAGCATGGGCAAGCAGCTCTGCTTTGTTCACTGTTTGACACTCCATAAAGGTGAGGAAGAGTGCAAACCAGGGCTGTCTGAACAAGCAGAAGAAAAATTTTTCAGTCTGGGCAGAGGGAAAAGCCTTGGCAGTTTGGTTATAGTGAAGTAGTTAGAAGTGAACAACAAATACCTCTTTTTATTGTCATTTTTGTTTCACATGACAAAAGAAGGACATACCTTGCTACAGCTTGGGGGACTGGAATAGAAAAGGAGAAATATTCAGGAGTTGATGGACAGCTGTATTCCACACCAGTAACTGATAGGCCTCTGGTTTTACCTCCCTAACTTGAGACAAGTCCCTAGTTCCTATCACTTGTGAACATAAAAATGATTTACAATGATTTTGAAGCTTACTTTAGATCTTTTTAAAGAGTATATTTACATATTTAGTGACCTAAAAAAAAATGCCATGGGCCAATGGCAACCAAGGTGGGGGACAATGTAGGAGGGGAGGAATCTGTTGTCTTTTGCCACCATCTTTTGAAATTGTATGTTCCACTCCTTTGCAAGCAAGGGATCCAGCAGCAGCGATGAGACTCAGTTCCAAGAATATCACAAAGAGTCTAGAGAAATCTGTATAAGAATATTTACTGTTTTGCCCATTAGCTAACCTAACCATTAGGCCAGCTCCTCAAGAACTTGTGTCACAAAAGCTTTTCTGCAATTCTTTTTTTAGTACTACTAGAATATATCTATTAATCCATACTTTTAAGACCTTTTACCAATGGTTATTTCCAGTAATTATTAGCACTAAAATTTAATTCTTATAAATGTTAATTCCCCAAATGTTTTCTGAAATGTATTTTTGGTATAAGTCATGGTATGATCTTTTAAAATTTTTACAGAAAGGATCAGAATATCTCGATTTCAACTGCTAAGTAGCTTCACACAAAATACTTTTATCAGGTACATGCTTAAGCATAAATACAGAGTAGGTTCTCAGCATAATACCACTTTTAATTTTAAAATTACTGGAGGGAAAATAGTCAAGCTTCAAAATCCACGATTCTCTGTCCTGTCCTGCTCTGTCTGGCCAACCCTTAAAATTCCCCTAGCTTTTAGCAGTTTGTTGCTCTGTGCCCAGCCCAGAAATTATCCTGCATGAGAAAGGAGTCATACAGACATTTCTGTTGTCAGCTAGTGGCATTATTAGATCCAATCTTCCTTCCCCAGCCTAATCAAGGGAGAGACTAAGCATATGAGATGCACATGAACATCTAGTACCAAATGTCTATGTCTTGAAACGCTAGAGTAAAGGCTTTCAAAGTGTCACTAAAAGAGCTTGATTTTTTTTGTCTTTGTCTTGATTATTGAGCAGTTTTTTAGCAACTTGTTATATTTTTGGAAATAAATTACTCTGGTAATAAATTACCAAAAACATAATTGGGAAGAAGACAGAAAGAATGCCTGAGAGACCTTAAGCAGAGTCAAAGAAGAACCAAGAGAAAATTCCACTAATCAAAAAGGGCTCTATATCTTCTCCAGAAATATATAGTTGTTAGTTTCCCAAAGTAATCCATGTTTTTTACAGGCAAGGTGAACTGGGCTGTAATACTTCTTACTTCACATTTCAGGAATGACAAAAGATATCAAAATCAACACTGTTTCACAGCCAGTTTGATTTTTGGATTTTGCTTTGCTTCACAAAAAAATTATTTTATTGCAATTGCAAATAAAATAGGAGGAGCAATTAATTCATTCTGTAAGCAGCACAGCCAGCTGGTTTTAAGTATATTGACTACAAATTATCTAATGTAAAAAAAACCAAAATCAAGGTAATCAACTATATTGCAGCATTGAGTGAAGCCATCACCATATTTAACACTCGTGACAAACTGTGCCAAGTTTTCTTATTTCCACAAAGTTTCAAAATCTTGAAGTTGTTCTAAAAACTGATATAAATATTGCACAACAAATCTGTTTCATACGTTTAAATAAATGAATATAATTTTATGCTTACTGAATTTACAAGAGAAGCAAAACCACTGAAATTAAGCTCTGTGGTGACATTTAAAATCATACTAGATGTAGACTGCTTCAGTTACCCTAGACACTGCCATTATTTAGAGAGGTAGAAAGGAAAAGCCCCAAAAAATTCAAAGAGTTCAGAAAGTATTTATGTCTATGTAAATCAAGAGTAAGTCATATCTCACACCAAAAGTAGCCATTCACAAAAAAAAAAAAAAATCCAAGCAAGAGGTCAGATTTTCATTTTGGCTCACCAAGTTACACTGACGCTGTAATTATTTTGATAAATCTAGATTTCTCTTTTCCTCTCCCTTCTGCAAACCAAAACGATAGTCTTCATTTACATCGAAGTAACAGCTTTTACTGATGTGGCTGTACCTATTACTAAGAGAAAAGATTCAGGAAACAAGCAGCAGGTTATAGAATCAAAGGAGGGAATGAGAGAATATGATCTAAGAAACTATAATGAGTATGATTGCCCTTGCCAAAGAAACATTTTGTTTTAATGCAAAGTACAAAGAATTTTTAGAATTTAAGGTATTAGTGGAAAATGAAATGTTACACAGAGGATGATAATGGTAACACCAGTGTACAAAACAGGAATATAGCTGGAGCATGAAAAGCAAGCACTAAGTGACAGAATGCAGTTTCAAAATCCAGTGAGATAACAGAGAATTCATAATGCATTTGCAATATATTAATACAAAATAATCTGCAACACACCTGCCAATTATATATTTTTCGATTCTATGTTGAAATAGATAATTAAATCCTTATTGCAGTAAAATAGAAACTTCACCGGTTGGAAAACTAGCAGAAGTCAAGCCCTTTGCTTTTGCCTGCCCAGAGCAATAGCATTTTTGTCAAAAGCACCAGTAATGATCTTGAGTTACGCACAAAAGCAGGCTCTGTTAGGGCAACGGACAAAGGCAAATGACTGCAAAGAAAGAGGACTCAACTTCAATTTAACTGTCCTGTAAGGTACATACTAATTAGCTGCAAAGCTATGAAATCCTAGCTAGCATGTTAAGTCTGCTACATGACAGTATAATTTGACTTCTTAAAGGATTATGCAAATTACAACTCATCATTCCATTACATGACTGAAAAAAAGTGACAGCTAATTTATACATAACACACCTTTCAAATCCCTAAGATGTGAAGCACCTGTGCAATACATTTTCCTAGATTTTCTAGTGTGTACACTCTTGTTTATTGCACCATACAGAAGCATATCTAAGATTTAGCAAAGTTTTAGGGTTTTTTTTTATTTGCTTTTTGGCTTTCAGAGCACAATCCCAAAGAATCAAACAACATACTTCTGTCCCTGTTGTAGAGGTTTTGCACACAAGAAGTGTACAGTTTCAACACACGTGTAATTTCGGAACAGCGGGAGAGCACGAGCACTAAATGCACGAGCTAGAGGCAAGACTCACACAGATTTCAACAT
Organism: Catharus ustulatus; assembly: GCF_009819885.2. NCBI lineage: Eukaryota > Metazoa > Chordata > Aves > Passeriformes > Turdidae > Catharus > Catharus ustulatus. The sequence continues at coordinate 26,901,568 of NC_046226.1, forward strand.
ACTTCTGGTAGGTAGATTCACAGTAGATTCCGTCATATCGGTAGATTTTCCTACATTCTGATTGGTTGGGCAGAGGATGCTGGACAGTTATTCTGTAGAGGCATCAAAAACAGATAGACATGACTAGAGGATCTCTACAGGTAACTGTAATGCAGGACAAATCAGTATGTTGAAATGGATTTTTTAAATTTTATTTTTAAATTACATGCCTTTCTGATCTCTTTAAATCAACTGCCTTGTGCACATAACACCCACAGTTTCCACTTTTCAAAATTTGCACTGAGAGTAAACTAAACTTCAATTCTCCACAAGAATGGTGTTTTTTCCCCATCAAATAAAAGTGGAAGAGGTATGGAATTTTATAAATCAAACTGATATTTCACATAGTTTGTATATATACAGTAGTGCTTATAAAATTGATTATTTATTGTTTACTGTTGCAATCCTTCCTCAGGCAGAACATTCATTTATGTCAGCTGGGAGTTTGTCCAGACAAAGACCAAATAACCCTCCAATTTAAAATGTCAATAGTAATTCTCACATTTGCACAGAATGAGGATGTTGTGGTATTATGAGGACTGTGATTGAAGGTGCTCAGCACCATCTGAATAATGCCATATGTTCTCGGATCGACTGAAAGAAAATGAAAGTGATTGGCAGCAATCAGGAGGTGCGCAGCATCTTGTAAAATCAGGCCCTAAAAGATTTGTCAATCATTCTCTTATTCATCCCTCCCCAGCTCCCTGTTAGTAGAAAATATAATTTGGCCATAAAAATTCAATGTTGTTTTTAAAATATACTTGGGAATTGCACACAAAACAGTACCCACCAATTTTCTTTTTTTTTTCTCCCTCTTTTCTAGAATAAAAACACATTTTAGATGCTTTTGTATCTTCCACAAATTAATACCTTTTTCCCTTGTAATTTAATGGTACTTCACTGGAGTAAGGATAAATTTGAGAAACTACAGATTTTTCAAACTTCGAATTTTAGGCTTTGAATAAATACTCTAGTGAGTAGAGAATTATTTTATGTTATCTTTTTTATAGTATTAACATCTACATAGCTCTGAGCTACTCTTTGTTCTTAAAATTATTTCAACAGTAATTTGAGACTGCAGGTTTGAGAAAAAAATAGTATAATTGTCCAGCTACAAGCTCTATGATCAAATGGAAAGTTATTTATTCTGGAAACTGAGGACCTTCCTCAATGAGACTGTGCCTATAGTGTGTCAAGTGCAAAAAATTTCATGTCTTTACAGCCCTGGCTCCTCACACATTTAAAGTAAAATCCTGGTCTGAGCTGGCCTCACCACTGTTTTTGCCCCATGGAACCCCACAGGCAGAGGAAAGGAGACAACTGTGATGAAGGCAGGACCAAACACCCCTGAATTCTGGCATATTCTTGCATTCACTGATTAAGACATTACCAGACAGATTTATTGTGATACCTGCGGCCTCCAAGTTAGACATTTAAGTACCATATAAACCAGACAAAGAAATTTAAATATCTTGAAATGGGATTTGAAACACAAGTGCTATCTGCAGGGAACCATGTCAGCTAGTACAATGAATCTGGGAGAGTTTCCTCTGTGTTATGTGTACCTGAGAGACACAAACTCTCCACTTTGGGTCACACAGAAATGCCTGTGTCAAAGAAAATTCAAGCTTCAAAATCTTCAGTGCACCACCACACTGGCTGACAAAATGCCCAGATTTAACTCCCTGTACCATTT
>NC_046226.1:28380802-28458302 GCF_009819885.2 Catharus ustulatus
TTTAGGTCAGAGGCTCAAGGCCACAAAATTAAAAGGCAACAACAAGCTTATATGGAACTCCTTAGCCACAGATCAGAGCCAGCAATGTCTAAAGTCAGAGAGGAATAGTTATTTGAAAAGATTAAATTCATAGACTGAAACATAAATATATATCTGAAGTTATGCTTATACAGTGACACAATTAAAGTTAGACTTATCTGTTAGGAATAGTGTATTGAAAAACTGTAGGATGAACACCAGAGATACTTTTTAATACATAAATTACACTAGTTGTTTAAGGTTCTTAAACTCATACCTTTGACAGCTTGGTTTTTTAAAATTAGTTTATTCAGAGAACTGAAAAAGAAATCAACAGGTATATACGCATTGACAGGAACTGATCATGACATGGCTTTACCAACAAAATCCTCACATGCATTTCACTGAAGATGTGAACTAGTAAACTGAAATGAACAAAATTCTCTTAGGGGAGAAGCAACTCAAATATCATGACTGGATATCATTATTATATTATATAGCCTTGAAGATTCTTTGCTTACATACCAAATTAGAATCTAATTCTCTCATCACATTGGTCTGGGAAATCTGTTTCAAGAGAGACCTATTCCTGGATTTGTTAGTTTGGTTTTTTGTCTCCCAAAAATTTGAATTGTTAAACTTAGAAAACAGGGAAGAAGCATTTAGCTCTCAATGCAGCACCCGAGATTGCAACATCTTCCAGTTTGAATACTGAACTGAAAACCAGGCATATGCATAACAAAGCAAACAAGGTCCTCACCTCAATCATCAAAATGTTTCCTTGGTTTTCAAGAGCCATAGGTTTTCACCTTTCAAGCTTATATAAATGCTGAAAACCAGGAGTTTTCAACTTTGTCATGAATATTTCAAATTAAGATTTCTGTGTTATATGGTATGATTTTGTATTATCTGAATTCCTACATATTATTACATAACTTGCATCTGCTGATTTTGACTTCATCCCAAATAATCTATATATAAGATTTTCAAGAATTAAAAGTTGCTTTGCGGTGGAAATTGTAAACAGAAGATCACATGTACTAATTCCAAGGAGTTGTAGATCATCACATAACACAGGTCAGAAAAGCACAGAATGAACACTATTATAATCTGATACTTTTGCTGAAGAACTCATCCATGTTTATTTTCCACTGTTGCACTAATTCAGTGAAAATGTTCAGAAGACAACTGGGCTGGTAGAGACGAGGATTCTAAGCTCCCAACTCAGTCCTCTATCAGAAAGTAAGAATCTTTTAAAGTAGCAAAAAGTGCAGAGAAGGAGCTCATTATTTTCTTCAGAATCAATGTAGAAGGTCTCATGTTTCTCAATCTCTTTTTGTTATTCTTCCACAGTTATAAGCATAGCATGTACCAGTGCTAAAATTTGTAAACAGCCAAAAATAATCTTGCACAGATATATATCTATACAAATTAACTGAATATGCATGTGTGAAGAAGAGCACATGCACCTCACTTAGAAATTCCTCACCCTATGATATATCTGCCATGTACAGGAGAGGGACAAGAAGTTAGAATGACTGCATTAAACTTTAAATACTGAATGTTGTTCTAGATCATGGATAATCTTCTATCATGTAAATGCATTGTTTCAGCTTGATAGTAATAGAAGTAGGTACCTTATCTACAGTTGTGAGTTTGGCATATTACTATCAGTATTATTCTAGGTACTAAAAAAAGTTATCTTTACTCAATTTTTACTTCAAGTGAAGCTGAAATGGTAAATGCAATTTAATTTTGTTTGCATCCACATCTCCTCCACCTGTGTTCTCTTAGCAACATGCCAGCTGACACTGGTGGTATTTCCCAGAATGTCAAACTGTTTGCAAAGATTCATCCTACCAGGGAATGACACGTAGCTTCTGTTGACTCTAAAGGACAAATGGTTTCTTTTCTCAGCTGATTGTGAAAAAATGTCCTGGGATGAAAAGATATAAGTATGAATACACATTATAGAAGAAGCAATCAAGCTATACATACAGTATACACATTAGAAGTTTTTTAATTTTTATTCACTCCAAACAAAGCTGTAATCTATCTACATCAGAATCATATCAGATAGGCTGATAGAGTTTGAAGACTGATTGAATTACTGTAACAAACTCTTGAATTACTGTAACAAACTCTGACAGTGTAAATTGCTCGGAAATCCTCTTGAAAATTTATATGAAGGGATATCTCAATATATTAAATGTATTTTAAAAAACCTTAAAACATTCATATAAGATCGACCACAGAAGTTGTAGGGTTTTCATCCTTGAAGATACTCAGAAGCCATTGGGACATGTGCCTGGGCAATGAGGTCTCAGTGACCCTGCACTGGCACAGGGGTTGGACAAGGTGATGTCCAGAGATCCCTTTCAACCTACACCATTCTCAGATTCTGTGAAACAAGAGAACTGTACATAAATGCATTTATAATGCATGATTTATTATCTATCTAATCTATCTATCTATCCATCCATCCCTCCATCCATCCATCCATCCATCCATCCATCCATCCATCCATCCATCCATCCATCCATCCATCCCATAAACTCTTCTTGCAAAGCACTTAAATTCAAAGTGAGATAAAACCTGTAGCCACTAATTGTGCCAAAATAATAAAAAGGTATTTAAACATAAACAGGTGCTCAAAACATTTTCATCATCACTGAGTTAACACAGTATTTTCCATTATTTCCAATAGATTAAAGAAATAAAATTAATAAAACAACTTACATTTATATTCTCAGATATCAGATTAGAATTTTTTCTTAGTACAATGACACAAAAGGGTCTTAAAAGTAACTTTCTATGGCAGGAAAAAAAATAAGTAATTTAAGTATATTTTTCTGATAATCTGACATTCCATTCAGGCCCCAGTTCTGTAACTGGACTTTTGTTTTTTCTCTCTGGAATCAGATTGTTTCACAAAGAACATAAACAAAACTTTAGGTCCAAGCTGCTTTCTTCCAATTCCTGGTGCTTTTTATGACTGTGTAACTCACTCAATGTTATATACACATTTGTGTGATGGTTCACATAGAAAATGAGTTTGAGTCCTCAGCTGCTGAGGGCTCTTCTACTACAAATGCTGCATGACTTTTGTAATTATTTATGACTGTTTCAGTGTATGCATTTTCCATAAATTACATCATAAAGTTTACACACTTCCAGACTTTTCTTCCAAGAATGGTTACAAAGGGGTACATGTAGTAAATGGCCTAGCTGCCTTTAATAGAGTTTGCAAAGTTCTTACTGAGAATTTTTGGAGGAAGAATTCCTATAATGTTAACTGAAAGAAAATGCTGAGGAGTAAATAATTTTTCTTTCACAGTGCCATGCAAGAAAAAAACCTGTGCAACATCACTGTATTGCACTAAATCAAGAAGTGTCTCCTAATATTAGGATCTGAAATATTGCAATGATAATTACTTCTCCAAATAATTGTGTGAGTTTATCTAAAGTAACAGAGACATCATAAAAACATTCCTAACCTTACCTTAAATCAATGACTCTTCAGATATAATCTCACTCAAAAGCACCTTTGCTTATGCCAGCCTTCCATACTCTTCTTTTTTAATTCAATTAACACTAGTTATTAAGAGGACTTTTGAGGTTTTTCTCCAGAACTCCAATGCTTTTGTGAGACACATATAAGAATCCAAAACCCGCCACTTACAGTTATTGGTAAATGTTATTTATTGATTTCTGTTTTAGAACACTGGTTGTTAAGGAATGAGTATACAGGTAAAGAGAAATAGAATTTGAACGTGTTTGTTCAATACTGTATATGTGTATACATGCTATGTATATATACATATATTCTATGTATACACTATCACATGCATATCTTGTACTAAAAGGCATGTAAGTTAATTCACTGAAGATATTAGAATTAGAATAGATAGGTGGAGTGCACTTAATCATAATCTTATAGAACAGTTGATATTAAATAACTTTTCCCATGCACATACATTTTCCCTGAGCCAAATCTTTTGAGCTGAGACAAATATTGTACATCTGGAAGTTGCAACTGTAAGGCTACCTCTGGCTGGGACTAGATAGCAATACAAATCTTTTTCTTTTTTTTGTAAATATGTCAAATAATAACGCATTTAGTGCCAATAAAACACTCTAAATATTTCATTACAGTATTCTGTACAAAGGGCTATGATTTGATGAAACTCTTAGAGCACATGGATAAAATCTGTGAGAGAGAATACCCCTTATTTCATTATAATGTCCAACTTCACGTAGATTTGTTTTGCCCAAAACAACTAAATTTATTTGAAATGGTATAAGTCACAAAAACAAACACCTCAAAGCCTTCAAAAGGATTCACAGGGATACAGGTCATTAGGGCTGCATGGTCCTATATAGTTAGTTTAAATTCTCAGAGGTTAGTTTATATCTTGATACTTTAATAAAGAGTTTCAGCTTTGGTGAAAGCTGGAAAGCTTAATCCATTAAGAGCCATTCAGAACCAAAACAAACAAACAAAGCTTTAACCACTTCAGTGACAACAGCACAGAACAAACAAGCAGTCTCCTTCGAAAATCCCAGCAATTTTAAGATCAATAGCCTCACTCTGTGCTTCTAAGTGATGAAAGCTAGAAAATCTCTGCTGTCGGCTTTTTTCAAAAATGTTTCTGGCAAAGCTATAGTTGCAAATTTGGTGAGTTTAGTTTAGCAATACCCATGTAGTCTAGGAGGCTGACTTAAGTACTATCACTGGACACAATGAAAACAAACTAACTCAAGCATCACTTTTGGCTGAAATTTCCTCTCTGTACCATTAATTTACAATGTTAAAATACCTTTCAACATCTCTTCCAAGTACTTATACTTGGAGTTCTTTGATTATTTTTCTAATTATCAGCAGCAGATTTTTTTTCTTTTTTTTTTCAGATTGGTAATTTAAAAAAAAATTAGAAATATTTTTTGTGAGTGTAAAACCAGTACTTAGTAGTGCCTTACTAAAGGATGTGAATCTGTCTCTAAGTACATTTAGCCTGATCTGCCAATATGGATAATCAAATCAGTAAATGCATCTATATACACAGAAAGAACAAAAATAAACTTTTTTTTTCCTTATAAGATTAAAAGCCTGTTAGGTCCTTTTAACACACTGCCATTGTATATTGATTTTCATGAAAAGAACGTTTACTTCCTTTTACTTAGTGTAGGCTTACATCATTCAGCAGAGTTATTATATAGTAGACTTGTTAGCATTCCAAAGGATCTTAAATTATTCCTGCATCTATATATAAATATTGATGCCCTTGTTTCCTGTTTTTAAATACAATACGTAATATATTTGTTATTTTGTTTTTTGTTCGAATTTTACATTTACCCTTAATTATAAACTCAGAAGTACAATAGGAGGAGTATTCATTTTTTAGCCAGCAGTGTCAACTAGTTTGCATTTTACCCATAAATTATCTAGAAGCTTTAAATTATATACTTTTGTAGACAGTCAGAAAACACTGTAGGGATTGTCTGTATGTGTCTACAAGCTAATTTATCTACTAAGAGTTATTGGGTTTTGGTAGTCAGCTGACTTTGTATTTTTATATTTAAATCAACTACATAGAATGCTTTCAATACGAGAATTACGAGCAGCAAAACAGAACCCATGCACAAATTTTTTGGTTACAGATTGCACAATCTACCCAAATTTTTCACCTGAAAGGCATAAAATCAGAGTAACATTTAAAATATGTGGCTTTATACGAGGACGCTGTGTTGTTCAGTCTTGATTCATTAAGATGCTTGATGCATAAGTGAGTTGTCAAACGATATGTGGGTGGCTGTAATGGCAGCATGTAGGTTTGTATGGAAAACAAGTATGGCACTGTGAAGATTTTTTTCCCTCTTTCATCATATAGGTACTCACACGTAACACTGGTGAGGGGTCTGTTAAGAACCTTGCTGTCAAATGAACTAATTCACCAGAAACACATGCAAGTTTAAAACAAAGTTCTCCAAAGGCGGAAAAAAAAAATAAAAATCAAAGCACCTAGACTTTCTGTAGCCTAACCAAGTGACAGACACATAGACAACTTCATTGCTGCCAGAACAACACTCTGCACAGCCCACCAGCAAGCTATTTGTCACTGCTACAAGAATATCCTCCGCAACTTGGCATCAGGGTCCCTGGGTAGCCAACTGTGCTCGCATAGTGCTGGAAGTGCTATCCAGTAATAAGGAGGAAAATGATCAGAGGACCTCATTATTTTTTAAAAATGTATTATTGCATGAAAAATGTATCTTTATAGACATAAACATGAAAATTCTTTAGGAAAACAGCAATTTACTCAATATCAAAAAATTTTATTCTATAAGAGTTCAAAGAGGGACAGTGTTTAATTTCACTTCCTTTCATTTTTCTTCGTATTTTGCGATACAATTCATCACAATGTCACCACAGCACATCCTTTGATACAATCTTGGCCTGTGCAGAAATATTCCCTGTACTATTGCATTGCATATTGCATATTGCACTAGATCTTATATACTTAAGAATGTTGACAGCCCAGTTTCCATTGTCTAATTATCATCCTCAGCCAATTGCTTTTATCAAACAAAAGGGGTAGAAAAAATGGCAAGCAGTCCATCTCCAATGGTTCTAGGAAAGTAAGGACAATGAAAACTAATTCCTATGAAAAATAGCAAAAAATAGTTTCCTACAAGAAAAATAATAAAGCCACAGTAATGACAAGTTCTGATCTTTGGGAAAAAAAAAAAAAAAAAAAAGAAGAAGAAAATAACCAAATAAGAATCATAGACAAAAAGATGAGAGAGGACAATTCCATTTTGTGGGCAAGAACTCATAGGTACTAGTGTAGAAAACAATCACGTTAATGAACCAATTGGATTTTTCAAAGTTTGCATTAACTGGACATTCCTTTTTACTGACCAAGTGTCTAATTGTTAGAGCATGTCATAACACAAGAGATATGTGTGGATGTTCATGAATTATGGGCATTCATTTATTTTGAGGCTGTGACTTGGTGCAAGGAGTACTGAGTCCTCACTATACAGGCAGGTGGAATTCCAAGGTACAGTGTGGGTAGAACAAAGGACATGGAACAGAACATTCACAGCCTGACTACCACAGTTTGATTACTACTGTATCCATTTTGTGGAAACTCAGTAACTTCATTCTATGGAAAATATTTTGGTAGCTGCACAAGGTTATTCCTTAATACATGGGACAGAAACTTAACCAAAGATTCTAACCTCTCATTATCCAAAAAAGGCACTAAAAACACTCATGGGAAATCTGGCTATCATTTTTCTTATCCATGATAATAGGGAGAGTCTCTATTGTGATTAGAACAGTGTGTTCAGAGCTCCTTGCAAAGGGTGGAGATCACGAGGCTCTTACAACTCAACCAAGTCTCACCAGTCATCTTATAAGCATGACATCATGGGCTCTGTACAGTCTTGAGTTTTTTTAATGCCTCTTCTTCTTTTATGTCAAGTTCCTTACTTATGTAGAATATCTGAAGCTATTTGTAGGGTTTCCTTTTAGGCCACAGAGGTAAAACAAATGATCAAAGACCAAAAAGCATTCACAGAATGATACTTCATTGAAAGTAGCAAAGTTTTAGACTGTAAACTCATCATCAATACCAGGAAGATTTGGGAGAGGGGAAAAGGAAAAGGCAAAATGGGAAAAAGACAAAATCAAAGACTGCTGATACAAATACAAATTCTGTTCCACACTGAGATGTTGCAAATGAGAGTAGAGTAAAAACCGCAACTGGTTTGTCCTGGTTCTTATGTAACAAGCTGTCCATTTAGAAAAGATCACGCATCCTTAAAATAGATGTTGCAAGACTTTTGTTCACCGATTTAAATGATTGATTTATTCAACTGAGTTCATAATTTTTTTATTAGCTTTACAATTTTAGTTTAGTTGATAGTATTTATGTTGTCTAGCATGGTAGTAAACCATTATATATTTCTCAAGTATTTTAAATAACTGATCATAACTAATGTAATTTTATAATGCATTCGCATAAATGAGAACCATCTATATAAATTAGTATCTTTCTTTTCTCTCTCTTGTAATTTATAAAGGCTGTAACTATTTGGAACCATTTCTATAGTTTATATAATATATCATAGAGAAGTTTCAAATATAAATTCACATGCAGAGGTAAATGGACATTTATACTAGTGAATTTGAGAAAAAAAATCTAACAGTTGTTTCTCTTTGTCTCCTAAAGTACTGAGATTTATATTCTATTAATGAACTGCACTGAAAGAAATGGGCAAGCATTATTAACATTAATGACATTTAAGCACCCCAAATGTCTTCCTGCTAAGAATTTGTAAGTAGTTAAATTGACTGTAAAAAAGAGGTTTTCCTCTCATATTGACACAAGTTTGGCATTGGGTCTTATCCTGATCCTATTGAAGTTATTGACATTTTACTGCTGAATTCTGCATGGAGAATCAGGTCTAATGGAAATACTAAGAGACTTATTGCTTAATCCTTCTCTAGAGCAGACCTTTTAAAATATTCAGAGTTTTTCAAATTATTTGAAATTACACTACAATGAAGAAAATGTAGCAACCTTTGCTACTGACATGGCTGCTGAGGCAGCTTTTATTCTTGGGGCTTCAGATGCTTTACTTCAAAGCATTGATCATCAAACTCTTGCTGCATGCCAAGAAAAGGAAGTCTTACTTTAGACCACAATGGACTGATTGGTCTGGTGCAAAAGGTCAACAAACACTACACATGCCTGCTTAGGACTAAAGCTTTAAAGGGAAATCTTGCCAAGCAGGATTAAGGTGTCTATTCTTTCTTCAGTATGAGTACTTTACCAAGGGAAGTAAACCATCCATATCTAAAGAAGAAAAAAGTCTTAAATCATAGCAGCATAAAAATTCCTGCAGAGTTAGTGTATATTTTGATTGTACAGGGGCACATTATGGTATATATGTTTTTAATTTGAGAGTTGCCATCACTGATACATGCATGGATTCAGTTAAAGAATGAGGTTTAACAAATATTCAGCTTGGAACAACAGAAAAGAGTTATTTTTATTTGGCAACAGAAAAATGTTGATTCACACAAAAATGCCTTTGTCAGACCAGACTTGCAAAAAATGAGTTGTAGTTCTGCCTGAACTGTCCAGAGAAGCTTGGCAATCATGTCCCTGTTTTCTGTTTCAGCTAGAACTTTGTTCCTTTGGTCCACCTCATTTATTTAACATATGTAAGGATAAGAATCAGGCTGTTTGCTTTTTGCATCATTGTGGGTGTTTCCACTAAAACATAAACATGTCCTTGGTACTTCCCACTCACTAATCATGGAGCTGCCTGGAGACAGCTATAAAGAATGTTTAAGCAAAATGAGGAATGAGAGACAAAGAAAACCAAGTGTGTCTGTCATGTAGGCACTTCACTGCAAGTGCTCTACTTCCACTTATTTAGGTGACCTCTAAGTACAGAGGTTTCTCCTGAGGGGACTCAATATTTTGAAGTGCATCTAGAAAGAAGAGAAATTTTACCCAGCTCTTCTGTAGTGATTTTGCAATGATTAGAACACTTTACTTGGAAATAGGTTGTCATCCACTGCTCCACTGCCTGTGGAGAGGACTTGAGTAATAGGTCAGTGGGTGTTTAGGGAGTCTATCCATGGACTCTGAACTTCATTTCTTACTATCACACAATACTCATCACTCCTTACAACTGTCTCCAGATTTTCATAGGACATTTTCTAGTTCTAGATCATCTCTCACCCTTAAAAAACAGGCATCCTGTAGGAGTAAAGAAGGCTTTGGCTTATTCCTTGAAACTTCCAGCTCATTTGTAACAGATTGGGAGACTCAGCAGGAGGATAACAGGCATTGCAGCTGCAAGTAATATCAGCCACAAGATCATATTAATGAACAAGAAAAATGAGCAAATTCCCTCATGTTTTACTTTTGACTTTTTGCATTAGCCCTACTGCAACTATTTAAAGCTGACATATTTTTAAACAGAAGCCAAGTGCAAGAAGAACAATATGAATATTGACTACTGAAAAATCAATCTATCAAACAAACCTCTTAACTCAGAACAATTGTCTCTTCTCAGAGTACAAAAGGTTACACTTTGGGAAAAATTGCAAAAGATACAAGAGGATTTGGACAATGATTAAAAGTAATAAATCAAACTATTCTTGTGGATAAAACTTCAGTGTTGTGTACAATTTCCACAATAATGCAGATAAACACTTGTTGTTGAACCAGAAAATTAAGAATCTGGATGCTAAACACTATCTAGGAGTAGTCTGTGAAAAGAAATGGAAAAATGAACTGATTTATTGGGAGTAATATTCTGCTGTCTGTTTTCTTTCATCAAGGCAAAGTCAGGGCAACAGAAGAAAGTTTCTCAGAGCTGTCAAAAAACAAGTTCTCGACTAATATTCTACCCAACACCCAAAAAGGTTTGTTGGTTTATGACTAAGACTCCTTACATGAAAAACTAGTGCACCTAATCAGTGCAACATAAAGAATTCTCCCGTAAAGACAATGCCTTATTCTGTGTATTTTCACATCAAGTCACATTAGACAACTTCTCCCACAGATTCTGCAGCTCCACAAGATACACCCTTTCACTTCCAATATTCTATGAATAAAAACCTCAAAATTCTTCAGAATTATATTTATCAGTCTAAAATATTACTGGAGGAAGCAGGGAGGAAGAACACAAACACTTCTAAGATCTCTGTGCAAAAGAGAAAGTGAAATAACTTACAGGAGAGAAAAAATAAAGAGAAATTTAAATAGTTCTGAAGTGACCTTGACCTACAATTACTGTTTCCTAAGGAGTGAAAACATGGAATGATTTTTGTGTGTGTTTTGGTTTTGTTCAAGGAGGTAAGAGTTAACTGCTGAAGTGAAAGAATGTGTGAAGTGTGCATAGTGCTGAAAGGTTGAAGTTTGTTTTCAAGCTTATCTGAAGGGTGAGGAGCAATTGAAGAGCAAATGTGCCAAGATCTAAGCAGATAGGGAAAATGCAGCCTCCCTCCTAGATTTCTTCCTTGCTTTCTGATTGTTGAAAGTCAACACTACCTATATATTTTTTAAGGATGAACCTGAAAAGAAGTCTACAATCAATATTTTAGTATTATTTAATTCATTATTTTTTAAAAATATAATATATCTTAATTAATAAATTTTATATAATGACTTTAAATCATATGAAGATATCCTTATTTGATGATACTCCAGAACACCATATTTTGTCAATATATATTGGGTTTTTAGTTTTTGTTTTAAATTCATCAAATCATTTTGCATGTTTATAACCAACTCTTTTCCAGAAAACATTTATACATAGACATAAATATACTACTCATGCTGTGGAAATAATGCTAAGTATACGCTCAGTGTTTTGATGAATCCAGGCCTAAGAACAGAAATGACTGTAAACATTCTGAAAACATCTTAACAGGAAATGCTGTAGGGTATGAAGTGCAAAAACAACTAGCATGATATTCTTGGAATGCAATTATAGATATAACATTATTGATCTGCTTATTAAATTCCAGAATGGAGACCAAGATAATTAAATTGCAATTCTCCCTCTGCTTTTCCACAGACTGCTCGAAGTTAGACAATATTTTCATTCAATAGGTCAATATATTTTTAACTATTATAGAATATATTTATATTTTCACTTAACATTTGTTATTTTATTTTATATTTGCTCAGGTATCCCTGTACTGGATTTCTCTCTATTCTCTGTATTTCCATTCTGTAATTATCTGCAAATATTTGCTCAACTCCCAGCTCATCAGCACCACAAGTAAAAGACAGCAGTGGAATAAGTTCTGCGATCTTGTAGTTCCTGGTCCACTGACTTACGAGAATAAATACCTTTCCTTGAAGTGAGTATTGAGTGAATCACTATTTGCATGTATTGCACTAAACTGAGATAGAGGTAGGGCCCTTCACCCATATTTGGTAGCTGTAAAAAATTCCTTACTCAATCAAAATAAGATTTCACTGATTTAGAGATAATTTTTTGTTAAGTCATAGGCCTACAAACTATTAATTTTTGTATTGAATTTCTTTTGTAAACTTGACTTTCCTCCTGTGCCATTGGATTTGGTTTTGGGCATATTTTAAAACCTTATCAAAAGCAAAAGGGAATAAATTGAGAGTCATTTTTCCTTAGTTCCAGAAGTAGCTACCCAAATTACTGTCACAAGATCCAATAAGCAACTGACCAATATTGCTCTTACCAGCAAAAAAGAAAAAGGACATATCCTTGAACTGAGATCTTGAAAATCAAGTTGTAGTCTACCACTACTAGAGATAGATATTGTGCCTCTGTGAAAAGCTGCCTATTGGTAAGTTACATTTTCAAAGATCACTATCTTGTCTGGGAGACGTGGGATGCTCTTTTGCACTTGCTGTGATTAGGACATAATCAATATGAATGGTCAGCTGAGAAGAATGCCTAGTTAAAGGGATGCTCCAGCCTTTCAGTTTACAGATGGTTTTCATGAAAGTCTTAGTAATACATAAGTAATCCTAGATAGGAGCTGGAGATAGTCCTCAGTATTTAATTACAAAATACTCACCTATTGCAGTCATTAAATATGTTCTTATAGAGATATATCACACGTTTATTATTTTAGACTGCAAGGTAGGAAATTATTTCTTTAACAGAGACATATTGAAACAGCATCAATGTAAGGGTTTTTTTTTATCCTAAATTCCCTGCAGATTTATGATAATATCTGAATATGGAATATAATCATTGTAAAGCTGTCCTGTTTACTAAAAATAAGATTTACAATGGTTTTGAATACCTGCATCTCTTGGTTAAGACAGAGGCCCTCAGATATTCAACACCTTGATACCATATTATCATTTATATGATAGAAAGTGCAACACATTCCAGTAAACACAAGGCTGATTTAATTTTGTCTCTGTTCACTTTATTGATTTAGTTGGAATACTGCTGAGTTTACAGCGCTGCATACTAATTCCTGCCAGATTCTGTCTTCACTGCTCACACTGAGCATTCTTTAATTCTCAGGGTAGTCCCATGGAACAAAATGGGACACCACCATGTGAAGTGGAGCAGCAGAATATGGTCCTGGTAGCAGACAGTTGTATATTTGTTTTCATACTATTTATTATATACTACTACATATTACATATATATTTATTATTCTTTAAAAAAATACCTTATAAAAAGAGGCGATCTACATAAATCCTTTATTTACATTTCCATACACTGCAGACATGTTTACACATTCAAGTTTGCACATGGGTATTACCCACTGGAACCAGCCAGAGTCTTTCAAGCATTTAAAAAATTATTACTATTTTAAAGAGAATATTTGCTTCTGAAAACAAGAATAATGCATGTAGAGATTTCTTTGCTGTGAGACCCCCTTTTCTTGGTGTTCTGAGTTCAAAGAGTTTTATAACAATTCTATAATTTTTTTTAAATTATTAAACCTTATGTAATTTGCTTCTGAGAATAGACTCCAAGTTTTCCTTACTTCTTATGAAGTGACTGTGGAGTGATATATCCCACACTGAACTGCTGTTCTTGTGTATTTTATAATATCAAACCAGATAGTAGCATGAAAGCATCAACATAATTCTTATTAATTATACTTTCCTCGTTCTTCTCTGACTTTCATCATTATTTTTGTTGTTTTTTAATATAACTACCCTTGCACTTATGTCATAAAAAATTCTGCCTTTTTCCCTTTTTTAATATTTGTATTCAAGACAAACAACAGGAGGTTGAAATCAGGCCATTTAAAAGAAACATCTGCTGACATTTATTCATATGCTACATGTTCCACTTTCATCATTGAATGTAATGATAAACACACATTCCAGTCAATAATGGCAAATCCCAGCCAAGCTTTACAAATGGTCTCTTTAACACCTAAATTGACAGCTCGGGAGAATTTGAGATAGAAGCTAAATATGGTACATTTGGACACTATTTCCCTAAGCCTAGAATGACTGAAAGGCTTTAACAAGCACAAACACTGTGGGTATGTGGGTATAGTCTAATACAGGTAAATATCTCATTAGACCTTTAAGAACTCCTGAGAAAATACTTTTTTTTTTGGAGATGTGACAGTGTATTCTTCCTTGAAAAATAAATCTAATTATATTTCCTTTATACAGGAGGACTAACCCTAATAAAGCTGAAATTTTGAATAAATTTGCTTTTAAGAAGAGAAATGTTTTGTCTGTTTTGGTTTATTATTTCTTATAACAAGCCTGCTAATTGCTAATACATTAAAATATTTATAAATTTGCTTTAAATGCTACATTTTCAATAGCTAGGTGAATTCTTAACTTAATTCATATGTTTTTGTGTCAGAATGTCTTAGGAACTGCCATATTGCAAAACAGGGTCTCGTTTGAAAGCAGTGTTCCTCAGTTATGGGTATTCAAAGATCGTAAGTATAAAGCTATAGAGTTTTCATGATAGGAATAAACAGAAAACATCTCATCAGTTTGTGTGCATATAAATATGTTATTCTGAAAAAATAATGATCTCTTTTTGCATTTCTATGTGTATTCTTTTTCATTTTAGTTCAGATTGATTAACCTTCTTATAACTGAATCATAAACTGATTTTAAGTCAAGCAGAAAATCACAGCTTTTCTATACTCCTTCATGTGTGAATAGTTTCTCCTTTCAAAACTCTTGTATAGTTCAAAACAGGTCACTCATTATTTAGCAAGAGGGGGGAAAATTCTCCACACTCTAAAATAATGAATGTAAAAATAATTATAGGATCACAAAGTTATCTTGTATAGCATAATGAAAAGTGTTAACCGTGAAGATAATGCTGTATCTCTTGGTTGAAAGAAATCACTTTCCTGATATATCCTTGTGAGGAACTGCAAGTATTCAGGTTCATTTGATGGTCTTTTAATCCACAGACAATTCAGTTGAAGTAGAATAGACAGAGTCACTGTTTGCAAAAAGTTACAGACTTTGTGTCTGTCCAGGGACTCAGCTCAGCAGATTCATGCTATTGGAAGTAGGAGCCATTGGATCTACTTTTGCCCTAGGTCTAGGTTCATAGCTACCATTATTTGTGTTTAGATTTCCTTTGCTTTACACTGACACTAAAGGATTACTTGAGGCCTAAAGCAATATTGAAGTCTATGGATTTTATTATTAAAATCAATGCATTTCACATATGACAGTGTTTGCGATACTACAGCATAAATACATTTTAAAAAATTGATGGACATGTTCAATGGAAAGTTAGTATAATCTGACATGACTCTTTGCAGGTCAGTGGAGAAAGAAAAAAAGTGTTCAAATCCCAGTCATAATCTTTCTGCTGTTATTTAATCATTTTTAAACTGTACTAACAGACTGGAGGTTTGAGGATCTTCATTTCTTTTTGTTGAGATTTGCCATTGTGCAAAATAAGTTTGTTTCTTTTATCAATCTGAATTGACCTTTATTTTGAAACAAAATAAAATTACAATTGGACTTTTGACTTCTAAATTAATGGAAAAGAAAAATTCAGTAAAACATCTAGTATTTTCATCTACAGAAGTGCATTTTTATTGAAATACAGGTCTGCATACCACTGCAGAACAAATCCAAATGCTGTGCCAGTGAAGATAGAAATAATTTGTTACAAAAACTGCATAAAAGTTAAATGGTCTTCAAGTAGACCATTCTGCATTTGGTACATCATCTTCTTAAATCTAGTCTTTGATAAAGTGTGGGAATGAATATCAGCTATCAAACATCACCAGCACGCTTTTGCAGAGTGCTGCTTACCCAATTGCACGTGCGGCCACAGTTTTGGCAATCACTGAATTGTGGTTAGAAGCCATCTACATTATGGCCTAGAAGAAGGTGAATCTTTTTTATTTTGTTAAATGATTAAATTTGCCACTAAAGTATCTAGGCAAGTCATCTGGACTAAATGCTTACTAGGAGTTACCCCCAGACATATCAGAACAAATTCCATGTCTAAGTGTTCTTCATTAGAAAATTTTCTTTGCATCCTAGTTTTCTATACTTGTAAACAGTTCTCTTCTTTATAACATGTGATATAATTATATATTCCCCATTATCATAGGTGTGTAACAACTGCTAAGTAGAGCAAGCATTTCCAAAATCAAGATTCAGGCATCATCATTCTAGCAGCATAAATTTCTCTATCATGGACAAATAAAGACATAACAATCATACTTGATTTTTTTTCTGAAAGGAACTAAGACAGTAACCATGAAAACCATAAATATTAGACTTTACATCATTGGAAATGCTGCCATGCTTTCTTAGGAGAGGTCTGAAAACCACGTGTGCAGAGACAAAATCTTATTCTCGTCATGCATCTTCTAAATTAAATTCTGAGATGGCATCTGCATGAGTAGGTACTTTGACAAAAGATGATCTTTGCCAGTCCATAATAAGAATCTAGATTTCTAGAAGGATGGAAAACACTAATGATTGGGCTTTGTCCTAGTCCTCATACTGTCCAATTTTGAAGGTAAAAATCTACATGAGAATTTCAGTGTTTTAACAAAATGTAGAAGCTTTGCTAGAAGCTTTTGAGGTCTGGCTCGTTATCAAGAATGCAAGCAAAAGGATGTGATGGCCTTTTTAACTTAGAAAGTGCCTGCTCTTTACGTCATGCTTCTTCCTCCAAAACATGCCTGTGAAGGCTTTCTGCTGATCAAATTGCGTGTTCTAGACTAGAATAGCTCAACTGTCTTCATCTGAAAGATGTTCTGGATAAAATCCAGGGACCATCTTTTATTTCCCATGTGTTCCAAACTGGTGAGTGAACATTTGTATAAAAACAGCCCAATCATTTTGCAAAACCATAATTTTATTTTTCTATTTAAAAAGTATTCTATTTAGAGTCTGAAAACAGCCAAGAAATGAATGCAGTTTTGCTATGTATGACCACTAATACATCGAAAAATGACACAGGGCTCTTTATTTGTGCATTTTGCTTGGTGTTTTTTGATTATTTCATGGACTTTCAGATCGTCTCAGGACTGCTGCTGTCCACTTGGCTAAGATCAGTCTAATGTCAAGAAAATATTGAACATTAATGAACCACCAACAGAGCTCACAGTGCTACCTCTGTTGGACAGAGAACACAGTGCCTGTGTGAGGGCAAGCTAGGGTCTTGCCCACAATTCTCACTTGATATTTATTTCAGGGACTATTCCCCACATAATGGTTTTCTTTTAGAACCCATTTAAATGATAGGTAATGCAGGTTAGCCAGAGCTGTAGTCATTATGGGTAAATTGGGTGAGTTTACCCTCTTCTGGTTTTCTTTTTTTTTTTTTAAGTTAGAAAATAAACATATAGACTCAAGCTTTTAAATGCTATTATTTGGCCAATATGTAAGCATGGTTGCAATTATGTAGGTTTTTCTCTGAAGAACACCTCATAGGTAAATTAACTTCAATTATGATGCTCATAAAAATGCTTCTATTAAACACAGAAAAATCTACCTGTCTTAATAATAAATAGTCAAAAGAACAATTTTTGCCAGAGAATGTTTCATGACTTCTAAATGGATACATTTTCCAGTGTGCTCTAGGAAGTTAGTATGTTCTCAGAAGATTTCTTTAATTTAGTTGTTGCTAATTTATTCACACTAATACAGGAAAAAAATACTGCAAAATTTTTCATAACAAAAAACTGTGCATATCTCTGTGTTTTAGCTGGCATGTGGTTCTACACAGATGGTTTGGGGCTTTCTTTGCTGCAAAACAGATGGGCCTCCACTGTCCCTTACCAATCAAAAGAGAACTTGAAAATATAGGAATATCTTTACTTCCATTGTGTCCCGTAATTCAAGAAATTAAATGCCTAAATATATAAATATGACTTCCTGTGTAAAATGATGGAATATCATATGTTTAATTTAAACTATTTGCCTATATTTAATGTGAAAACTGTTTGGTGTAATGGTTTTCCTCCAAACAATAACTAAATATTACAAAAAGTACTGACTAGAATGAGCTATTGCTGTTCATCTTAGCTGTGTGATATTGTTTTAGTTGTACTTTGCTGATACTGTTTAAATTTATTTTAGATGTGATACGATGTCATTCAAAATAATTACCAACTTAAGAGAGCAGCTTGTTGACAGATCATCTTCTATTATTTTGTTCACATACTGCACTGTATGACAGTAGCACAGACATTTATAGCGTGAATATCAACTAACTTTGTTTTGTTCTATGATCATTTGCAATGAGAAGAGGACTGTATTTGGGGCATTTTTTCTGCTATCAACACACAATATCTTGCCTCTTTTTGGTGAACTGAGATGAGGCATCAAAAATATTCCTGTGGCTATAATTAAAACTCCCAAAGGACAGAATTAGTCTGAGAAACTGATTCACCTTGCTATCCAAACACGCCAGTGCCAGAGGCACGTTTGCTGGTCATCGTACTACAAAAGATGCAGGTCTTTGGCCCTGAGTCTTCAATACAGCTGCCACTTCTCTCACAATTTCTGCCAACTAGATGAGATATCACATAGAATTCTTCTTGTATCTGCCTGCAGTGGTCAGCTGAAACACATAGAGAACATAATGCTGAAATGTATCATACCAGTTTCATAAGATGCTATTCCCTTACATATGGCATATGGCCATAAAATACTTTTGCATACATTGGACATTGCCTTTTAATGATGTTATGCTCAGTGATGGACAGAGAAAAGTTCCTGATTATATACCTGAAACCATTCTTACATAGCTTTTTTCCTTAAAGTGAGATTTCTTCCAGCTGCAGAAAATGAAGATAGTAATTTCAGAGCCTTACATTAAGGTAATATATCTATTATAATGGTCCATGAATTATAACAGCATACCTTTTCTATCTGTGCCTTGAAAATTACAAGCCTAGTGCCACTTAACTTTATTAATGGTGTGCATTTTTATGATCCAGTAGCCTTGTGTGGGAAGAATCACATCTTGCTGTGTCTAACTTAGATGAAAAATGGGCAAGTCATCTAATTTCTTTTAAAGTATGCTGATTTTGTTGAATGCATGGAACACTAAGCAACAGAACATCTTTTCTTTTCCTCTCCAATCTTCATTAATATTTATGGTTTAACTTTTATTTGGTACATATTGTGAAGAATATATTTTAACAGAAGACTTAGTTGGCTGCAATACCCCATCTTCTCTTGTGTAGGTGCAGAAAAATCTTATAATTGCAGGTGATGTTGTTGTTCTATTTTTGTCAATCTGCTGAAGCTATTTTTTAAATTATTATTTTAAAAGGGAAAAGGAACAGATTAAATAACCATATCACAATGTCAAACTAACTGTTTACTTCCAATATGTATCAACAATTTTTTTGAGGAATTACAGCCATAAAGATTTAAAAAATGGCATGCCAAGCATCCTGATTCAGAAATTATGTACTCCAGTTCAAGGCTGAAGATAAGTGATATTTTGATACAGATGAAATAGGAATTACTGTGCATCTTGCCATCAGCTCCTCAAGGGAACTCTACAGTAACAGACTCTTTCCATAGCCTTTCCCAATTCAAACATCATATGCAGGATAAACATAGGAGACTATGTGAATGGTAAAGAACTGTATAGGGGAAAACAGGAAGGATGAGGATTCTATAATCATGTAAGTACAGTCAAAAGCCAGCATTACATGTGTAGGAAGATGCATTTCACTCTTTGGTGGGATTTAATCATTCTTCAGCAGCTTTTTTTGAGGACTAGATGAAGAACATTGATGGCTACCAAAGGAATTTGTCTAGTCTTCCTTGAAGAAAAAATAATCAAGAACAGGGATTTGAGGAAGGATGGGGTCAAAATCCATGCATTTTGTGGAAATTTCAGCCATAAAAGAACTGCCTTGGCTTATCAACTCATTAGATAAAAGCAACATACAGCCCTTTTAACCAGTCCTAGTATTGAATATACATATGCTAATAATCCCTTTGATACTAATTCAGAATGGTTTCATTTCTCAAAAGTAGATTTTTAAAGAGAAGTAGAAATGTTTAAACGGTACTCACTGAATATGCAATAATCAAATTCATGAAGTCTTCATGTGGTACACAATGGTATTAATTATATACAAGTGAGTGGAGCGCAGCTGAACTACTGACTTTTTTAGCACCCTCCTTGACATTTGGGTTTTGAAGCTTTTTAAACTAAAATTGTTTGGCTTGGATCATAAGTTATAAAAGTGTATTTTTTTTCTCTATATCACAGCAAGAAATGCAGAAATGTACTGCATATTATAGAAAATAAGTAGAATTACTACATATTTTTATATCAAGTTTTTGGAATATATTTCAAATTACAAATGGCAAGGAAATTTCATACAAAAAAAATCAGGTACAATTAAAGCAAGTGTCATTTTCCTGACATGTATACTTTAGTTGCCTTTCATAAAACCCATAAAGAAACATTTTGTCAACTAATAATTTTAAAAATTTGACTTGTGATTCAAAGTGTAAAAACAAAAGATTTTTTTCAGCACATGTAACACAAGAGGCTTTTGCAGCACAGTTTCAGAACTCTTTCTTGGTAAGAAACCTTATCTAATCCTGTTTCATCCTTTAAAACTGCCTACACACTAATCTCAAGGGACAAATTTAATACTTTGCAACAAAGGGAATATAGCCCTTTCAGCTTGAATAGAGGAATTGTTAGGACACCACGTGAGGTATGAATAACATTGTAATGCTGCCTTTTACTTGGCGAAGGAAAAAAAGTCTTCTCTTGCAACCCAAAGATTAGACCTTCTTCCTTGGGTTAAATTTTTTGACCTGTGCTATATCCCAAGACATCTATTTTTCTGTTGTATTTGGGTCTTCTACCTCCTGTGAAGTAAACACTGAGCACATATAAGTAAACAGTTTGTTTTAGTTGAAGATAGAAAGGCACTATTTAATTGAGTTTTGGTGATAGATGTGCTCCAAGTGGGGCAAACACCTTTGACATGGTAAAATAATATTGTCTTATGACATGTGTAACACTACATAAAGAATACTAATTTAGCACTTTCTAAGTTTACAGTGTTTAGGTGAGAAATGATAAAAGAAACCCAGATGATCTAATGTGGAAAAAAACATATAGAATCAGATAACTTGGTTGATATATAATAAGGATTAATATATTTCCTCTTATCAATTTTCAACTTTCCCATGTTATAGTTGCGTACAGTTATTTTAATCTTGTCCAATATGTTTTTTCTACATTTTAGATTGCTACATCGTTTTCAAATAATACATAAGGTTTGATAAAGATAAGGCCTTTCTTATGACGATGTAGATATAATTTAACGTTTTCTCTAATTTAACACTCTGTCTAATGTACATCTCTTCATACACTGTATGTAGTTTGTACCTAATATGCTGTATGAATAATAAATATGTTACTGCAGTTATATTTGGTTATGATAAAACATATGAAAATGTATAAATATTGCTGTAAACTATTTTTTTCTTTATACACCATACTCTTAGCAATGGAATTTAGGAGAAATAGCAATGGGGATACCAACTAGATTATACTGAGTCTGACTCTGCTATATTAAATTAAAAATTATTCTTCTTTCTGTTTCCTCTTGTCAAGAAGGAATTTTGTGAAACAGTATGTAGTCAATGGCAACAGTTACTTGTTTTTGGTGAGAAGATAATTAAACTCTGAGATCACACATAACTGGACTTAAAAATAATACTAATATTTTCTTTCCATTTCCATTAACATTTGACTTTAAAATTACTAGTTACTGATGTGATGGATTCATTTCCTTGTCAGGAATTTGAAATTAAATACCAGTACCAAACTCATCAGTAAGGGCATCCTGTTTCTATATTTATCACTTGGATGGTTTGAGTTGTCTTGCCACCATGTTGCCAAATCAAATCACAGGACTCTAGTTCTCTTAATTCAGTTTACATTTTAATGCAGAAGAAAAACTCAGAGATCATTATCCCTTTTCTTTGCATTCCACTGCAGTGAATCAAACCTGTGGGTATATGTAAAAATCTTTCTGATTAGTTACCTTTAAAAAAATATTTTCCATCAAACAATGTCCTGTTGAGAAATTATCTCGCTGTCTTCAATGCTTCTGAGGGACATGAGCTGCAAACCCACTCTTGCTGGGTTGTACAACAGTGAATGAGACATTTAAACTCTTCATATCCTCATGTTTTCCATTAAAGGCACATTTCAGACACAAATAGGTCTGATAAGGATAAGCAGCCCTGCATAAACACGATCATGTTTTCCTTAAAATGGAACAGGAGCTCTGGTGGTACTATGAGCTTAATTTGCTTATTTGTCTTAAGCACTGCTTTCTGTTTTAGGCACCTCCTTCTCTGGTTTTCCTGGCTGTGGCAGGGGGGCTTGGGACTAGGTGATCTCCAAGTTTCATTCTAGCCCCTTAACATTTTATGGCTCTATGACTGTGGCAAGAATTGTGATCAGTTGGGAAGCTAGCTTGGTTTCAGTTCTTTTCAAGGAAAAAAAGTCTAGTAAAAATAAACAGGTCTGATTATTTCCTGCCTTGCTGCTTGTGGAGTTATTATATCTGTACAGAGTGTATACAAAATGCTTACCATTCTTATTTGTTGCATTTTATACACATTTTATCCTTAAATAGTGAATTATTTAAAGTGATGAAAAATCATTCCCACTGTTGTTACAGATAGAGTAATATAATCTAATTTATTTCAAAGTAATTATGTGCATACTAAGCCATGTTAGAGGTGTACTCAGCTTAATGAACAAAAAAAGAGGGAAACACAAATACTAACTGCAGTCTTTTGTAGCAACAAATGCAAAATACTCTACCATATCAGGTTCAAACCCTAGAAGTCCAAATCTAAATGGGGGAATTACACCTTATTACAATTTCCAGCCTTTCTGGTGGCAGAAGAAAATTTCCAAGCTTAAACCCATTAAATTGTCTCTGTTTTCAACAAAAATCATCTATGTATCTGCACTTTCCATAAGAAAAAGAAGAGATTAAGAGTGCCACTAATAAGTGAGGTACTTCTTACTACTGAATTTTAAACTAAAGGGGTGATCTGCTTTATTCTGCTGATTACTGCCAGTATTATTGACTATTCAAAAATTTTAGTTAGCGAACAGTGCAAAGTTTACATGCAAAATCCATGGCCATCACATCTTTTTATTTGCAAACTGCATGGACAGCAGTTACAATATTTCTGTCATGACTTTCAGAAACAGACTGCAGATGAGATCTTTGCTAAAAATTTGCCTATTCTATAGTTCATGGATCATCTCACACCAAATTGTGCATAAAAGGACTAAGCCCTTTTGGATAGGATTGTAACTTTTTTTCTGGCAGATCATTATAAGCTATTTTCTATCAAACATGCCACTAAAGCATTGTTAGCTTGTGAATCTGGGTGACACTAAAGTGGATTTGGTTAAATTGGGATTATCAACACCTGATGGAGTCTACATGATTGGAGAGTTGTAATCAAAAATGTGCAGATGGTTTAGAAAAAGATCTCTAAAGATGTCACTTCATATTAGACCCCATCCACTGTCTCAATTAATAACATATATAAGAATTTATGTTTATTCCACAAAGCTAGGGATAAATTATGATGGAAGTTGGCTGGAAGGAAAAGTTAAGATAGAAATACATGAAAGCAAATTGGAAAAGTTTAGGAAACAATTCTTGATCACAAAAAATTGTGGTTCCATACTCAAGAATCAAAAAAGCTTCAGCTAATATTTATTATATTTACTGAAAAATCAATGTTGAGATATGAAATATCAATAAAAAGGAAATGGAAAATAAATGGAAATAAATGCAATTAATGTAAATTGTGCATTCAAAACTCTAAAAAGAAGTCAAAAGGTGGAAGGTGCAAAAGAAGATTCTATACCTAATATGGCTCCATTCAATATGAGGATTAAATGAATGCTAGTTACAAAATAAATTATAGTAATGGTGCAAACATATTACAAGGTGTTGCTGATTAAAATAGTAAAACCACAGATAATATTTAAACTAATATATCCAATTTGGGGGAAGAAACTAGCTGACTGGTTTTTTTTCGTAAAGCAATAATGGAGTATTGCATATCTGCTGTACAGACATGTAATACATGTATAAAACAGAAATTCATACAAGGAAAAAACTTCAAGGGATGGCACTAATTTATCAACATACACAAATTACTTCCACCAACTGAGCACACAGCCTCTTACTAAAACTTACTCTTGACAGAATGGAAAGTCAGGAAAGGAATATATATTACACAGCATGGCAAGAAAGAGAAATGAAGCAACCCAGACTATCATAGACCACTAACATTTTAATAAAAGAAAGCTTGTGAAAAAGCTGATAGCAAATTCAGTTGTCAAGGAATTAAGTTATAATAATTCCAGTCAGCTTGAGTCTACAGAAAATATGTCCTTTCAGATAAAAGTAATTTCATTTTTTGATGAGATTTCAAGTTTCATTGTTAGCAGTAATTGTATAAATGTAGGAGACTCTGGTTTTGGTTAGACAGTAACGAACCAGCCAGTTGACAGATTGAAAAAATGGATGTCAATGGAAAATAATTGTCAAGTGGAGTGCTTCTAGTAGGCTTTCCTGGGGACTGGAACAAGACCCAATGCTTTTCATCGGAGATATTTAAATAATACATCACCTCAAGAAAATTTCTTTTGAAAAAACTTTGTAAAGTGATAAATAAAGTCAGAATGATTCTTTTTGAGGAAAATATAAAGCAGAAAGGGGCCACCAGATATTAGCTGAACTCTCTGAATCATTGTATTTGAACTAAAAATCTCTCTCATATCCAAGCATATCTATGAATATGGTCCACATAATCCACTGCACTTCAAAAAACCACTTCTGTTCTGAAAAAATTGTTCCAGTAGTTATATAAGTATTTAAAAGGAGTGCTTTATCTTGAGCCTGAATTCGCCTGGCTTCAGGTTGCAACTACCACCTGCAGGTGTGGTAATGCAGTTTTCAGTGAGCGGGACAGACTTGGAGGTACTTATTCCTTCCTTTACTATTAGTTTGTGTTTTAACCTACCCACATAAACTCATTTTAGGTAGGGTGAGTCTAGACCAACATCTCAGGCCTAAAGTTTACCTGAGAGATTCAGAGACAGTAATAGTCATTGTTAGAAACATGGTACCTTGGTTGTGTTTCTACTGCGATGAGAAAAGTCCCGACATTTAGGACTGTAAGGATATGGGACTATTTTTGGGAACATACCGTTGAACCTAGGCTATCTATTTGGAAAATTACAGTGGATTTCATGTACCTAACTAAATATTAACTTCACCTCCTGTGCAGGGATACCAGAGATGAAAAAACACATAAATATACCTGCGTAAATAGCAACAGAAATCAGAAGACTAAATGGACAATTACAATCAATCGAACAAAATCATTAAAAACATTAAACCACTAAACTCATAAGGTTCTGCTTCATGGGAAACAAATTTTATTCTCTTAAACCCTCAGAGAGATATTGTTATGCAGGTTAGGGACACTTGTTTGGAAATGAGGTTTCTGAACATTAGTTGGTCTTGTTTGATGACGACGATTTTTCACATTAAACACTGGTTCACAGGGGTTTGGGACACTCAACTGTTACTAATTTTTGAATGAAAGCAAGAGTATTTAGGTGTTCTCCAGATGGACTCCAAATCAACTGTTGAACAACATTCACTAGTCACCTGCAAAGCAAAGCATTGCATTTAAATCTATAAACTTTACCATTTCTCATTAGTTTCCATCCTCAATTCCTATGTAAACGTTACTGGAGAATCATCAGAGCCTATCAGATGCACAATTGCTATGGATTTCATAAGATCTGAGCTGTAAATGCATATGCTTTCGCCACTTGGCAAAAAGGACTATGGACAAAAGATGAAACATTCCATTCTGTCACACGCTGCTGATGCTTAACATTTTGACCAAAACAAAAGATTTATTTTAATCCTTTAATAGTTGCAATATCTCAGGTTTCTCAAATGTCATTATGGTTAAAAACATATCAAGAGACTATTCAGTATCTCAGAGAAAGATGCAGCTCAGCACACAGTCAAAAATTTTGGACACACATTAATTCTTACACAGCATTTGAACAATGTGAAGATAATTGATAACCTGACTATGTAAGCATGCAGAGCCTCTTTGTAGAACTAGATCTGTCAGAAACAACTTTTACAGCACTGTTCTACACTTTGATTTTGCAGAGCCACACAATCTGTAGCCTAGGGTTACAGATGCGAAAATAATTTAGATCTAAATGAGATTAGTAAATTAGGTGTAAATTAGCTGCCAACATTTAAAAAAAAGGATAAACCATAGGATAGCAAAAAACTGTATAGGTACCTGAATCTATAGCCTATCAAAGTAATGTCAGCTTATTTTATGACTACAATTTCCAATCTCTAAGTCACTCAAGGTGAGAAACTGAGAGGTAAAGAAATTATTTATGAAAGGCTGAAATCTATGTATTATAAAATGTTTTTTAAAAACACTATTAATTAATTTCACTAGCCATATATAATTATTTTTTTAAATAAACCTGTTCAGAAAGTTCTCAAGGCAAGAAATAATTATAGCAGACTGACAGAGAATACAATGGTTATTACTTTGCTTACTTTGCTTTTACTAGAATGCTGTTTGTTTACACAAAACTTGTGCTTTCCAAGACACCTTTTTATCCAACACAGCTAATATTTTTGTTTAAGCAATACATTTTAAGTTCCTAATGTTTTCATTTAACAATTACCAAATTTCTGCACAAAATTAATTCACTCTTATCCAGGCTAAAATTTCCGAAAGAAATAATGTAAATAATTAGAATTTGAACAAATATATGTCAGGTTATTTTTAATTCACACAATTAAATTGTGCATCTTCACATCTAGCAAGAAGAAATACCAAATCTAATTACAATACCATACTCTGGTTACATTATAAATTAGAAAGAATCTGTAAAGAATAAAACTTATCATCCAAAAGATGCATGACAGTTTTAGCTGGGGAAAAACTACCCTGAAAATTGAAATTTAATTTTTAGTTGTTAGTTCAGACACATTTTTATTTCTCTGAGATGTTTAGAAATATTTTTATTAAGGATTAAGAAATATATAAAGCCTCATATGAGTTTTTAAAATCTTCAATTATCTACCAAATTAGAGAAATATTTGTGTGATTATTTGGTGCACTGGTACAGGAGTCGTTATAAGAGACTAATTAAGGTAGTAGAGTAGAGTAAATGAAAGGAAAATTAAAAGGTTCTTATGTTGTCAGTCAACTCTGCTTATTTTGTAATACAAGTTTCTAGTGTTTTTCCCAACTGTCAGTGCTGAAAGGCAACATGTAGCCACAGAAAAAAAGAAAGTTGATTTCTATTTGAGCTTGCACTTCAACAGCAAAATTGTTTGCTAAGGTCTTATTTCTCAAAGAAGAATTGCATCTTACAGGTGTCCTTGTAAACTCTAAATGTGTATCTTGGGGGTAGCATCTTGATATCTTTTCTATTGGTATGCATGCTGCTGCCAGACTTTGTATCAAAAATAGAATTTATAATGATGGTGATTCAAACAGGAAGGAAAGATAAGCCAATTTGATATGCAAAACATGAAGAAATGAAGATTTCCAATAATGGTTATAGGTTGCTATTCTCCAGGGCAGGACAAAATTATGGCATTTTAAAACTTAAGATCTTTGCATGGCATCTCTCCATGTGAGCTCCTCCAAAGTGGCTTAACCATTCTTATGCTTTTGCCACCTCTATTCCATTAGCAGGAACCTGCATCCCTTTCATCAACAAGTAAACTTTTATCTTCTCAAATGGCCAAAATGGCCTTGGGGCAAATAGACCATTGGAAAGCCTGTCGAAGAAAAAGAAAATCCTGATGATTTTTAAAGCTGGATATTCCCTGTCAAACACTAGTGGATTCCTTATAGAATATAAATGAAACTTCAAGTGAAAGTGATGGACTAAATGATTTGGCCTCCTCTACAACCTTGCTTATTTTGCATGTCTAAACTTGACAATTGTTTTCCAATAGAAATATCCATTAGATAATTTGTGTGCAGCTACTGTCAGAAAAACTGTTAATTTTTAAATGAAAATATAAGAAGAAAAACTTATTGAAATAGAATTGCTTCAATTTTATATAGAAAACTTCTCAGAACTAAACTTTAACATTTTACCTATGAAATTCACTGCTTGTGTAGAAATTTTTTACATTTAAATTCCATGGTTGATTATGAGAAGATATATTCAGCTGTTTTAAAACTTCCCATTTTAACACATTTTTGTCTATCTAGTTGTCTAGTGTATTCACTTCAAGAAAAACTAAACTGTAGGTTCACTGTTTGAAATCTAACATATAATATTTGGAAAAAATATTTTCCTACTATACACATAAAAACAAGCCACGTTATATCTCTAAACTTTTTTTTAAAGCATCAAACAGAAAATTCCTAATAAGAAAGATATTTAATAATCAGGAATGCAAAAATATGTACATCACAAATGAATTGCTTAGTCCTCTGCTTTTATACAAATTATGTAGAAAATATGGGTTGGAAATTATTTTTAGAAATTTTTAAATAAATGAAGTGGGAAATTGTTCCCACGAGGCTTCATTAAAGCCTTTATAAAGGCTTACGACAATTAGGATAGATGAAATCAATATATTTACATTGCTTCATTCAATGATTTATCATCCTTTAACCTTTAAACAGTGAAAAACATTTAATAAATTCTTGTATAATTTTTCTTGTTTTATTTCAGAAAGTTTCAGCATATTTTAACATCTCATTTTTTGAAGCAGCAAAATACTCTAATGTATAACATTAATAAGCGGTGATAGACTTTACTATAAATATTACTTCTGTTGCCAAGTAAAGTTACATACAAAGCAGAACGTTGCAAACATACATTCGTTCACTCTATTGGTAATGAAAACATGGTCTTTTGTATTTTTTTTTCATGTATGCTTTTTTCTGTGGCCATATGTTTTATTAAAATACTCACAAAGCAATATTAAAACTGTCATGGTTCTATTTGATTGTATGGTTTATAATGCCAGCTGATCAATAATGCTAGGATTTCCCCAAGATTTAGAACTGCTAAAGTACATCCCTAAACCTTCAGTATGCTTTTATTCTACAGACAGAAGTTCTCAGTAAATAAAAGGAAAGTGTTGACCATGTTGAAATGACATCTAAAATGTCTCTCTATCCAGTGGCTGCTCAGAATTTTGATGGAAATAAAAATTTTCTCATTGATGTCAACTCTCATTTAATTGCACTTACTGAGATGTCAGTTTTTCAAAACAGAAGGATTGATCAGAAATTGGGGGAAACTATGCTCAGGCACTGCATCTCTCTAGTCAGGTCTACAACCACTCGGTTAAAGGGTAGCAACAGTGAGATTTGAATTAATCCAGTCCAGTATGCCAGCATGCACCAGGTTTAAATCTCTCAGAGCAGATGCATAAGTAACAAGCTCGTTGATATTAAATGTGGTGTAGGCTGCAATTTATAAAATGGACTCCAGGTACAAGGGAAGTTCATGGCCGGATTTGCAGCACTTCTCAAATACAAATTCCTTTACCTCATGAGATTTAACCAGAATTTCAGGAATACAGCTATGGAATTAAATGTCTATATTCTTATATTCTTTTAATGTGCATGACTAAAGGGAATTCATCATGAAAGGGAAACAGTACATCTGTGAAAATAAAAAAAAGGGATAGTGCAAAAAAATGGTTAAGCATAAGACAGTAACCAAGTTTTCTTTGCTTGTTCTCACTGCATTTCATTCATAGTGACTGTTGGCAGCACTCAGTGTGTGGGGTTTATATATGTATTTATAGATATATACATATTGCTTATATAGGAAGCATAGACACTTGAAAATAATTTGGTTTTATCAAATCTTTCTACAGAGGCCAACTTGTTCCCTTTAAAGTTACAGTTCTTGAGCCAGGGACATCAGAACTGGATTTGTCTTCAGATTTGTCCAAAGATGCCTGATAAAAACAGAGAGTGTCATTTTCTAAACAACTTAATTAAATTTAAAAAAAAATATCCTTCTGTTCTAGCATTACCCAGATAATACCCCAAAGCTTAGTAAGTTGGTCAAATCCGAAGCCCTAACAAAACTCACTGTTTTAAAAGGAAAGCTCTTTGGTTCACATTAGTTTTGCAACTTGTGTTATCATAATATTATAAGAAATTGTAAGAATACAAGAAAAAGAAGGATTGGTCTTAGCAGTTTAAGCCTTCTTAAGAACTGGATTATGAATGATTAAAATCAGAAGATTAAATTGCCTTTTGAACCTCTAAACTTCTCACACATCCTCATTTTAGTTATTTTTGCAACTGATGAACTAGACTGACAACACTATGACACAAAAATCCGATTTACGTGTCCGTCAATGCAATGCAATTAATTTGGTGTTACCATGAAACATTAGTATCATTTGTAATAGAAGTTAGAATATTTTTGTAGCATCATGACATTTATTACATTTATCTCAATAAATACCACCTCTTTTCTAAATATAAATTTGTGTTTAAAGACAAAAATATATGCAAACTGAATAATGAGTAAGTCTTTTTATACTAAATTGTCACAGGCCAGATTGACTATTGATGAAGAGAAAAAAACTTTCCATCAGCTTCTGTGGACAAGAAGGCTCTTTATATATCTAAAACTACATGTCTGATTCTGGCTACAGAAACTGGAGGCAATCAAGAACAGCTCATATTTGACATAGAACCTGTGAAAATGAGATCAGAGCTGAATCATGGTGATTTCATGATAACTGAGTGTGTCTAGTCATATGCAGTACCACAGCTGCATTTTAAATGAAAGAAAAAAAGCCCTAAACTACAGCAGATACATTAAAAGGAATTACCGAGGCTGTAGTGTGGATTAAATATATTGCCTTCTGTTCCTTCTTTACCACAGATTCTAACTATAAATTTTAGCCCCTGCAATGTCAGACAATGTGTAAGAAAAATTCTGGACAGGTGGACAGACGATAGCACCTATCAGCATACAGTAAATTCTATCTAGAATACAGGCATTCATGCTTAAACCTGCCAGGTAACCAGGAAACTTGTTGGGGGGAAAGGGGGAGGAGGGAAGCAGGGTGGGAGGTGGTACTGCTAAAGAGAAACAATAATTTTCTTCAGTGCTTCTCTCTCAGACTTCAGCCTCTGTAAATTAGCATGACAGATGTATGATCTGGGAATCTTTCCAGATTAATTTTTAAGAAATTAAAGCATTCAGCATTGGTTATGCTCGAAATATTTTGGGTTTACTTTTTTTTTGTCTATCACAATGCCCTGAAAGCTTACAGATCCACTCTGATCTCACCCTTGCTTACTTGAGAACTTTGACAATTAAACCTGGTTGCCAGGACTCAAAATAAAATTTGCTTTTCTCATTTCCATGAAGACCAAAATCTATTCTACAAGGAAGTTTTCTGATTGATGAGTAAAAATTAGCAATGCACAGATGCAGGTCTACCAATGAAATATGGTGAAAGAGGAACTGGCTGCTGCAACTGTTTGAGTACAAGGCATGGCCAGAGCAAAACTTATGATTGCTGTTCTGATCACCTACTCCAAGAAACTGATATTAATGCACCCGAACAATTATAGTCATAGAAAGAAACACACACCCACACACTTGCATATAAAGAGGAACATTACTAAGAAATTTGGGTAAGCAGGTCGCTTTGATCAAAAAACAGCCAAAGTTATTTTGCACTAGATGACGTTAAAAAAGTGAATGTCAAAGTCAGAAAAGTCAAAGAATACAGACAGGAGTTACTTGCATTGCAATGCTGTCTAGAGTTCACAAACTTCAGGTGCCACAGAAACAGAGCAGAAACATGACCCTAGCCCAAAACAGATTATATACAAAGTGAAAGAATACAGCTTTACAAGAAACGAAAGAAACAGTAGAAATACAAGTCTGTTTTCCTGGTGACAAACTAAGTTATGAAAAGATTAATAGATAAATCTATATTGTGATGGCTTCAAACAATTATTTTGCATACCTCCTGGAAGAAATAGGCTCATAAAATTCAAAAACATGTGTGTGTTCTCGTGTAAAGTGCCCCAGCTTCCTAAATACAAATTGCTTGGAGTATGCACAATTACTTAGGTCCCAAACCTGCAAAGTGGTTACAACTGAAGTGTCAAAAATGGGCCTTTCCCCATCTCTTATATCTATAGGATTTATTTATCTGTCAAATCTCATGTGAAGGAATGAAACTAACTCATCATATACTTGGGAATTTTTCACCTATAGCAGCTGCCTGAAAGGTAGATTTCTAACCTGCAGTCTAGGTTCTGTATAGTAAAGAGAGATTCAAATATTCAGAGGGTGAATCATCCTTCTTAAAATAGCATGAATAACACTGTAAGATTGCTTTTCCTTCTCCTTTAGCTGTCAAGGGAACCCTGACCAGCACAGAATAGATACATACCATTATATTGAGTAGCATCAGGTGAGATGAATACAAAGGCAATTTCATTACGTGCCAATAGTTAAGGAAGGAGTAGAATACTATTTTCAGGGATTCATTTTTTATAAATTTATTGACAGCAAAAATTCAAGCAGCAGAACAGGTTCATTCTCCATCATGATGAGCTGCTATATCTGGTTTGTTTATTTAAAAGTAGATTAAAATAGGAATTTTTGAGTGTAAAAATATATATAGTGAAAAAAAATAGGTTACGTTTTTCTCTAACAAAACAAAATCCAGCACAACTCATTATATGAAAGTTCATTTCAGAAAAATGAAAAACTAGACATATTCAGACAAGATATAAACTACACACTGACCTTGACAACATGATTGGAACGAAGAACCTCTTTATAATTCCAAATCTTTGAAGAAAGTTGGGATAACTTTTTTAAGAGTGTGCTATGACCTAAGTGGGTTATATCAGACAAAATGATGGTAGGACTGAAATCTAGCTTTAAAATCTCTCCCATTTCAGAGGCCTGGCTGACTAAAAAGTCCTTAATGACAGATACCTTCAGATGACTCAAATTGCAACACAATTAAGAGGGCAATGCTTTTCGTTACAAGACGACACCTAATGTACAATAAACTTATTTGAACTATTGAAGTATGTGGATTCTTCCAGCTGTAGATGCTTCCTTCTTAAGACTGTAACCTTGTAAAAACAAGCAGCTCTTTTGGGTTTTTTTTCCTGAAATTGTTTCCTGGAGTATAATCTTTGCAATAGAGTTTTAGTGCGGAGAGAGAATCTCTGAGCTCATTCCCCATTCAAATCCACCTATTTTGCAACTGTGCCAGTTTGAAAGGAACAGTGTCAAACTCTTCTCATGGTGCTACAGGGCCTCATAGAAAAAAACTGATTGAAGCATGTATTTCCATTTTAAAGGAGTGTTCAAGAAATAATCTAATTTTATCCAATCTGTGCATTGAACCTTTTCCAAATTTGTCAGTGGTTTTCAACAGAACTAGATTTTCTCTTACTTCATTCTCATCACCTTTCAAAGATTCTGTGACTTTATTTCCCTTTGAGTTGGTTTGCTCTACATGCAGTTTTTTGATATCTTGTAAGTTTCTATTAAACTTTTGTGTTTTATGCAAAATGATATATTTTTGATTATTGTAAAGACATTGGTGTCTGGCTATCTCTCGTGCTTGACACCAGATAGTAAGAAGTCATCTATGTTCTACAATCAATACAATAAAAATCTTTATTGATAGAATTATTAAACCTTTCTGCTTTCCCATTCCCCGTGTATTTATTATGTATCTGCTTTTTGTGGTATAAATATATTTCCTGGAGTCAATGAGAAAAGC
Organism: Catharus ustulatus; assembly: GCF_009819885.2. NCBI lineage: Eukaryota > Metazoa > Chordata > Aves > Passeriformes > Turdidae > Catharus > Catharus ustulatus. The sequence continues at coordinate 28,414,707 of NC_046226.1, forward strand.
TTGAGACAGCTCAGTTTCCAACTGTGTCATGGTTATTGCTTTGTAAATTAAGGCATAGATTGTAATGTGTTGTGTGTTTGTTTTTTCGGTGTGTTTTTTTGTTTGTGTGTGTTTTTTTGTTGTTTCTTTTTTCTAACACAGCTATTGCTGTATTGACACTGGGGAAATATGTCTGTTTATTGTAGACCAAATAGTTTCCTTAAAACATTCTAAACACATGCAAAAGTTCATGATGCATAATGATTTGAGTATTTCTTTTAGGTAGGTGTTCTGTATTTCAGAGGATCCATATGTGCTACAAACAGTGAACAATCAGGAACACTCACTGATTATGATATGATTTTTTTTTTGGCAGCCTCTTTCTGTTACTCTGACAGAATTGTAGTGATGCATTAGTCATTTGCACAGAAAAGATCTTGGTCCATGACAGTCATTTATTGGTGGTGCCATCTGCACTTTTTGTGAGTTGATTCTAAGATAAAAAAGTATATTTGGTTCATTGGTACTTTAAATTTTGGATGCAGTCCTAGTCCTTTACAGATAACAGTGAAAAAATAAATAAAAAGCATATCTTGCTTTCTTATTATGAACTAAACCTTAAGAATTAATTAGAAGGACTGAAATAAAAATTCAGTTGAATCATAAAATAGCTCACAATGAACCCTGGGTTTTTCACTGTATCTCAAGGCATTTGGATTTCTGTTATACATAGTTCCACATGCATTTTCAAAGTGCCCATCATTCTTCCTGAAGCCATTTACATAAATTGTCTCATGCAAAGCCCCAGTCATAACAGCAGTAAAGCTGCAGTTCCTCCTCCTTAAGGCCTCTTCTTATTTGTATGATCATCTTTGAGGACATATCTAGAGCTCAGTAAAAGCACATTCTTTTTCTGACCATGGCTATCTGAAAATGGAAAGAAACATAGTCAGATCAATTACTATTAGAAACAAATTCCTTAACTGAGTATTCTTCCCAGTGACTGTTCTGATCCTATTAAGTGCACTCTAGAGGATGTAAATTTAAGAAGCATCATCTGTTGCTGTTGCCATGATAAGATTCATAGAGTTTGCAGATCGTTGAATTAATTAGGCTGAGGCTCATGCAGGGTTTTTTATATTAGTGAGCATGTACTGAATCCAGAACTAAAGAAAAAAAATCTTACACTGACTTACAGAAATACTTAAAATCCTTCGCACTTGATGAAAAACAGACCATAGGAGAGTCACTCTTAACAGAACCCCTTCCCTCAGAATAAACTACATAGTGCCCATTGCCACAGGCAAAGTTGAGGATTCCCTGATGTTCAGATATTTAAATAAAAAATATAAAGTGAAATTTTGACTGCAGTGACAGAACTCTCTTTGACCTAATTGGATTTGATTTTCTACCATGGATTTTCAGCAAAGCAACTTTAATATTCTGAAAATAAGAAAAAAATTAGGCACCGTTCTCTAGTAGTAATTGATATGCAGCATTAAAGCATTTAGGAATACCTGTTCTAGGGAATTTATGCTATGGTCACAGAATGAGTTAGCAAGCAGAGATGAAGTGTTTTTTCCAACCAGATTCATCCAGACAACTTTATTTCTTCTGATTCCACTACTTTTTTCAGATGCACAGTACATAATTGTTGATAAAATAATTCCTCAGCTAAATTGTAGTAGCATTGATGAAGAAAACCCAGCCTCTAGCTCCAAAAGCAGCCTTATGTAATCTTGCCATCTGACAAAGCAAATTATTCTGTGCTCTTAGCAATACCACCTTGAATTCTGGGGAGTTATTGTGAATCTACTGGTAGTACATGCTTTTTTCAGTTCAAGTTAGGAAATTTTTGCCCGAGATATGATATTCATATAACAAGACATTTAGGAATTTAGATTATTGTTTCAAAATATTTCTGACAAGTACTTAGGAACTTATTGTGCAATTCTTGCAATTTAAAAAAAAAAAATAATTTTGAGCTACATGTTTTTGTTTCAAACTTTAGACTAGAAAACATCATTAATATTTAATCAATAGTTTAAATTATAACAAATCCAAAATTAAAAAAAAATCCTGAATACTTATGAAGGCATTTTTTGCCCCACTTTAGGGATGACTTATTTATTAATCAGTCCATTAATATAGGGTGGGAAAACTAAATTATTAGATGGCTAGTCGAGATCCACAGAGAAAAAGAGGGATTTAGTTTTGATGTTTCTTGATTTTATATATATATTTCAAGTAGAAGTTTTAAAAGGCTATAGTGACAGTAATACATTTTAAAACAACTCTTCCCTCAACAGTGAATAAATAAGGCAAAATATGATTCCTTCTTCCAAATGCCTGAATTTTAAACTACAGAAAAATATCAAGAACCATGATAACTGGTCTCCATTTCTGCCACTTACTTGTGTTTTTTATAAAGCAAATTCACGTAACATATAACTTTGATTTTTCCTTGCAGGACTCTGCTTAATCACCCACACCATAACTATAATATATGTGTTGAAAGTACATGCTTCAGTGAGGTTATAAATTTAATGAATAGTTCTAAAATGTTCTGAGATCCTGAGAAGGAGGGTCTCATGTAAGTATAGAATACAATTAGATGTCTTGCTTTCTTCTGCAAGCAACAATGCTTAATTGCTCTTCCAAACATGCCTCTCCAAGGGAACACGACATGTTTGAGGAACACAAGGGGGACCTTCTATTGTGGAGTGCTCTAACAGGCTCTGAGCAAAGGGGTAATAATGGCTGAATTCACTTGAGAGAGGAGGGCAGAGTAATACAGAAAAAAATGACAGAACACCGTTCCGTCACATCCTTCTCTTTTGTCTGAGGCTGAACCACAGGAACTCACAGCAACAAGGGGTCTTAGACAGTGACAAGCCAGTGTCAGAATGTTTCAATTTATTAGATTATGCGTTACCCATAAGGATATCTTTAACTTCCACAAATTTTGCAATTGCTTTGGAAAGGATTCAAACTTTTAAATGAACATTATATAACGATTTTGAAATATATCTGTAATTTTTTTTTTTAATTTGAAGGGGAAAAGGAAGATTATAGAATAAATTACAGCCTTATAATTTATTATAACTTTCAACTTTCTTATACAACAAGTTTTTCCAGTGGATATTGTAACACTAAAATTACAGCACAGAGACATTATCAATGCATACAAACATGAGTCAAAATAGAACCATATTGGGCAGTATAAAGCTTTGGAACATTCAACTAATGATAATGAAAACTGGCTTATAAAAATTCAAACAGCATTTTGTGAAACTATTATAAAGCTAGAAGCTTGGGAATTAGACAGAGTACCCACACAGCAGGAGAGTACAAATGAACACCTACGCAGATGGCTGCTATAAGAACTGAACAACCACCATTCTATATAATAGAAAGAAGCAAAATGAAGTGCCGATTGTAAGTGGTGCTTAACTTTATTAAGCTAAGAGAACACTATTACTGAAAGTCTGTATCTGACAAAAGGAAATTACTTTGTTGTAATCATGTTCATGAGCTGTCTTGTGCAGTCAAAGGCCTGCCATTCATTTAAATTAAACTGTAGCCTTTAAAATGTTAATTAGATGTTAAAGCCAGATGCAATATTGAGGAACCTTTAATTTATAAGTTTCAACCATTTTTCTTGAAACAGTCTCACATGTTTGTAACAGAACAACAGGCATGGATGGATTTGTGACAATATCAAAAGACTAACTTACCATATATACTCCTTTTGTTGTCTTTGATAGCTCTTCTATATACATTAATGAGTGCATACAACAAATACCTCTTTGAAAGGTACATTTCTGAAGTTAAATTAGAAGACAGAAATTGACTGTATAGTAATTTAAAAAATTATTTTTTAGACACTACTTTTCCTAAGGTTAGAAAAGATCTATCTAGTATTGCAGCTTTCCTTTGCTTCACTGCTCAATATGCTTGAAGAATTATACATGGACAAATTCAGCAGGACCAATTGTAGTATTATGGCACCAACTGTTTATGAAAACAAAACTATTAAGCTGACAAAAGCATGTTCAAACAGCAGTATTGATGCTGGTGTGAAGTACAAATTGAACCCTTCCACCCACCCAGAAACATTAATCACAATGAGATTTGTGATAAAGAATGGTAAAGCTCAAAGGATGATGAAGTTAATAAAGGAGGGAAATGTTTTTTTGTGGATGAACATGCGCATTTGCTGAGCTCAGATTTACATCATCAATAACGTTGAATGCAAATTCTATTGTCTGCCAAATTTAACTTCAATGGTTTTAAGTGCCTGCTCCTTCCACTGAATTAAACTTGGTCATGGCTGATCAACACTTCAAAACTGAACATTTCCCATAGTCATGGATACATTCATTAGAAAAAGAAGATATGCCCAAAAACAACATGTGACTGGCTTTTTACAAGACTGCCTTAGAAACCGGAGAATGTAAACTTTAAATTTTGTTGTGTTTTTCCTCAGTAATTTTGCATTATAACTTTAAAAAAAAATTGTGTAAACTTATAATCTTCATTACAATTTACAATTTAGAATATTTTTTCCCTTTTGGTGAAAGTCCTGTTTGAATTTAATTGCTCAAAACTAGTTACTTATTAGGTTTTTACTTTCCCCAATGCTGCAGCCTTCTAAACTTCAATCATTGCATATACTTACTTATATATCATTGTATCTCATGTATCAGGAAAAAATTCTGATAGGAGGCTTCTCATGCTGGATGTATTCCTAGCAGTTCTCAGCTGATCCAACTCTGTGTTACTATTTGGATATTTTGAGTGAGGTATCAATGCTAGAACATATGTAACAAGAGTGATATGGTATGGTAGTTATATAATTCTATTGTTAGGTCTTGTAAACCATGCAAATAATGAATGAAAAAAAATCAGAAGCAAAAGTCCACAAAAATATGAAGAAAAGATTGTAGAATACTTTATTTAATTGATTGTTTCTGCACCAATAAAATTACACATCACAAGCAGACTCCTCTTACCCAGTCTCCATTATTGTCTTTCGGGCAGCCACTTCCTAGCAGAATCATGAGCAAAGCTATGGTATTTCTGGACTGATTGCCATTTTCTCTCTTTCCCCTCTAGCCTCTTTCTGAACCACCTTTTTTTAGCATATAATGAAATAAATCATCTCATCTGTGTCAGGCTTTTGCAGATCATGTAGGTGTTTTGTCAGATTTACGTGTCCATGACAATTGCATTAGCATGGACCTCTTGCCTTGTAAGATCTGATTCATGCAGTGTGCCATTACTCAGTAATATTAGACCAGTGAGCCAACTTCATACATTATATGTTTATAACTCTAGCACAAACATTAGTTTGCTGTCACTCCCTTTATACACATCATGCTGACATTTCCACAAAAAAAACAGCGCAGATATATTAGTAAAGTGGTTAGGCAGGTCTTGAATCCATGTAGTCTTTTCATTGTAATAGTTTTTATAAGAAGTACAAAAATCAGATAAAACAATAAAATCAGCCATTCAGAAATGCAATTTTGCTTCCCTTTTTAGTTTGTTATTTTTAAAGGTGATAAAATGTTATGTCAGCTCTAAGAAAACTAATCACTTGGGTTAACTGGAATTTCTCCTCTCCTAAAAGTGCTGCAGATACTTTTGGCAGGAATAACACATTTTCCTTCTTTTAATTTGAATAACTGTCATTCTTTCTTGCCCCTTAAATTTTCTCTTCAGAAAAGAACTTAGGGGGACACAGAGTTCAGTAATATTTCCAGTACTTCTTAGTGCTTGAATATTTTTATTTCTATTTAAAGAAAATATTAGCCTTTTAATGGAGTCATATTTCAAGAATCAGGTGGGAAGCACAGAAGTGTTGGATGCACCTCACTGCATTGATGTTCATCTTCAACACTTTGCACAATGTGAGAATGTTTAATATTTCCACCCCAGACTATAGATAAGAATCTCTGGTGTCACCTCACAACCGACAGTGCTGGTGTGAGATTTGTAGTAAAACAATATTCCAGCTGTAGCTTTCATTTACAGAAATAAAACATCAGAATGGAAGAGAGGTGTGGGGGGCAGAAGATAAACAATTTAGTCTTTCAGCACTCTTTATACAAATGACAGCAAAGCTATAGAAAGTGAATATTGAAGTGTAAGGAACAAACTGAGCAATTAGAATGCAGAGTTTGCTTTTTATTTCATTAGGTTTTAAAACAAAAATATCCAGGTAATACTTATCTTCTAAAGACATCCAGTTCAAGCAGGTCACCAAATATGAATAACCATTTTCCTAAATAAAGTCTGTTGCAACTATGGGGCAGGCAGTTGCATTTTTTCCCCATCAATCATTAGAAACTTCACATGCAGGAGAAGTCTCAGGGGATATTTCTGGCTGGGAAAGAGATCCTCCCTCCTCAGCTCTAATCAGTCCATCCCATCTGTAATGGGTTTAGAAATTGTTAATGACATAAAGTGACAGTCGAATGGCTTTTTGGTCTGTCAGTATAGGGTTTCTGTGAGCTCTCTAACAAACTACTACATACAGTTCTCAAAGCTTCTGGAAAATGATCTCGATTACAAGGGAATAAATTTGATATGCTTGCAATCGCAATCAGGAACTGAAAAGAAAGCCTTCCTTAATGCTGTTCTTTCAAGTATAGCATACTAAGACAAATCTGTCTGTGAGGCAAGTCCTGTAAGAGGGTTACTAACACTTAGAATGTAGGTCTATATCACAGAATATGTAAAATACACAAACATCTGAATAATGCTCAAATTTATTGCATTCTGAATGCAGCTGTAGTTATAAAATCTAGCACCTATGCATAAAGATTATGTGGAACAGTTTTATCTCAAATGCTGACAATATAGATTGTAAGTCTGTGTGCATGTGTATCTACCTCATTTGCAATATTCAAAGATAAACGTCGACCCAGACTCTGAAGACTCTGTTAAATTCCTTAACCAAAACTTGCTGTTTGCTGCAAAACAGTGTCTTGCATGGTCCTTGATTGGCATTCTAAACTTGCAGGATTAAGCTCCCTCAATCTCACAATGTTGGTCTGAGTTCAATTATTTTGTATATCAGACTGATGATAGCAGTTCGCAAAAGTTTAAAACATTCCAATTTGAAATGTAATACAAAACTTCACTAGAAGATCAAGATACTGAATATTACTGTTAGTACTATGTAAAACAAGATCAGATTCTAATCCCTCACAATCAAAAAAAAAATTCCCTCTTTTTTAGTTGATTAAAAATTAATGAAATATTTGCATGAAGGAACTCAGGGTCTGGCCAACTGTGCATGTCTTAATAATGTATGCATATTTGTGAATATGAATCATGTTGGAGAAGGTTAATAATGGATATGGAAATGAAGATTTGCCCAATTTTTAAAGACAGATTTTCCTCTTCTACAGCTAAGAATTTGCTTTCCTAGTACTTTTTGTCAGTTTTCAGAAAATTCATTACACTTGTGTGTCAGAGAAACTGACATTTCAAAAACCAACAGCCATATTAAGTTTCACTAAAGTGCATTGCTCTGAAGAATTCTCCATCCTCCTCACTTGCTGGCAGCCAAAATTTATTAAATACTGATCTCAGAAAATCTATGTGTTGTCCGTATTTGCTTTCTGACTTTCTCCTAGTGGAAATATTTCCTCATACTAAATGTAAAACAGGAAATATAAAAATGTCTATTCCTGAGAGGTTACCTGTGGCATGAGCTGACAGATTGTATTGTTGCTGCAGGTCTCAGTCATGTGATAATGACAGCTGAAATCCAAACAGGGAACTTCTGGGCACAGGGTGCTCCTTGCCTCTTAGTTAAACACCATCATCTTCAGGCAGTGAGGACATCACAATAATTTAATTGTGTCAAACAGATGCTCTTTTCAGTAAAAGCACAGATTTAAATATTTACTAGATGCCAAACATCATTATTAATATCTTGGAAATTATCACCATATTGGTTTTAAACTGCATACTCAGCAACAAAATTTCAGCCTAATCTAGAGTATTACCATAATAATTTGTGAATAATAAGGCTGTCATCATACCTCTCTATCTATGCCAAAGTCTATTGCACCTTAGAAATCTTCATGCTCAAGATGAGATGAATGTTCTTCAGCTACTTCTCAATGCCCTGGGCTTGCACAGATCCTTCAACTGTTGCTATAGATAAAGAGCAAGGAAGATTGTTAATATTTTCTCAGTAGAAGTCACATGTCACAAGTCACCTCTTGCTCATGCTACTAAAGAATTACAGAATTACTAAAGAATTAAAGAATACATCAGAACTCTTTTATGAGCAATTTTAGGAATCAGTTGCTGAGTCAACTACCTCTTGCAAAACTTAGTTTCCCTCTATTCTCTCTTTGTTATCTCTTCTCTTCTTTGGTTTTGTCATAGAGTTCTCAGTGTAACTGTGATTTTCATCAAATTCCTGATACTCAAACTCTGGCTTCCACCCACAAGATGTCAGCTTTCTTGCCATGTACTTAACCCTCAGCAAGTGTCTGGAACTCTCCATACATTATGCATACCTGAATAAATCATGCCTCTCTTCTCAGTGACACCTTTTATCTATATTTTATCCATCCTTTATTATTAGCCATAATATTGCTGCCAAGAAAATTCTTTTGGAAGGTTAAAACACTGTTTTCATGCCATTGAATTTGCTCACTCAGATGACCTTTGCAAACCCTTGAACTTTTACTGTAATTTCTTCATATACTGGAGGCTGTGTGTGGGGTGGAGTGAGGTGAGAGGGAAACTTTAAATCTACCTCTGGTTCTCCTCCTTTTCTAGTACTTTTTCTGCCTGGTTTCAGAAGACCTTAAATAAGTAATGAAACTTTTCTATACATATGCAATAAAATGTACGTATCTTATGAATTTGGACATCATTCAGTTATTTAGTTCCATTTAAAAAATAGCTGTCCTTCGCAGCAGCAAGAGAAAAAAGCTTAGAAGTTATAATGGAAATATTTATCTTATCCTCTAATGAGTAAAATCAAAAAATAATTAAGTTGCATCAAAGAAGTAAAATATGACATTTTCTAGCAAATTTGAATTTTAAACTAGAAATGGTTATTTTAAAAAAAATAAATCTGTTATTTGTGTTGCGTTTTCAGTTTTCCTACAATATTTATCAGTAACATAAATTAAATATAGGAAGTCTTATTTGTAATTCTTTATTTTGTTAATTACTCTAATTCTCTATAAATAGCAGCTAAAAAATTCAAGAAAATCAAATCAAATCAAATCAAATCAATATTATACTGAACTTAGTGGCTAATAGTGTTTCTTCCAGTGTTACCTAGACGAGCAAAATACAGCAAGAACCATATTGTCAAGAATTCCCTGGTTGTTGCCATATGTACTGCTCTGTGAGGATTTTTTTTTCTGGATACAACACAGAAGTTCTGTTTTATATTGCAGTGCTGTGTTGTTTCAGGAGATATTAAATTTTTTTCCTATTGCTGTTTTCCTTCACTGGATATTGTCTTCTTATTTCTCATCATCCCTTCAGAAAAATTCTTTGATGCCTCCTCCCATTCTAGTCTCCCTCTTTCAGTATATTTCTCCTACTACACTGCCCTTGATCAGCAGTTTGGTACTCTCTGCACCTCAGTCCTTATGTCAGGATCTCACAATCCTAGCTGTTGACTAAACACCTACCCACACCCAGCACTGTGACCTACCTTCCTGATCTCTCACAGATATGTAGCTGCCACTTCAAATTAGCATGATGAAAACAGACCTTCTGATTTCCACATTAAACCTTCCTGCTTACTAAGTTTGCTCAACACCTAGACTACCCTTTACTTGATGTTAAACAGACTCAAAATTTGCATAAAAATTTGCACATCAATTTTATTCATATGAAATTCTGTTAAAATTTAAAAGAAAAGGGGCATTGACTCTTAAGTCACAAGTCTACTGTGATATCCACAGAAACGTTTCTTTTTCACACTGATTAAATGCTGTGAGGTGAGTCCTCAATCTTTTTTTGGTAAGCTTTGTTCAATTTCAGAGCTACTTTGCTCTGTCACCCGTCTGCTTGCTGCCTGGCTTTCTTTCCAGCCCACCATGTCCCTTTTGGATAACTGGATTTTAAACCCTTGAAGAGAATGTCTTGCTATTAGCATACAGAATCATTTACTACAACAGGAGCATAATTTTTCTGTAATATTCTGAGACAAAATTGTACAAATAATAATAAGAAAGGATTGTGAGAACTAAGCTCATTATCTTGATTTAGAGTCCCACCAGTCATTCTAAACTCACAACAATTTACAAATTAGTAAATCTTAATATAAAGGTAAATGATAGAGTCCTTTGGAGCAACTCCTAGTGGAAGAAACAGAAATTCTACAGACAGTTTTGATTTATGGTAAGCCTTATTTGGAAAATTTCTGCAATACTTTCAATACTGACCCTCAGCAAAAGGGTGTTTTTCATTCCCAAATACTTGTGACATGCTATAAGGTGACCTCCTACTCAGATCTCTGAGAGAAATACAGAGGATGTTAATATTTTTTCTTCCTCTCTGTGTGACAGTGACATTTTATGTTAATTTCATCTGCTCCTTGAGCTCTCAGAGCCAAAACATTCTGTGGGAGGCAGAATGATGTCATTTTAGTCATAGCATAATTTTTCAGCTGCTAGAACAAGACATATTGTGGCATATTCTTCAGTACTTTTTAAAAGTAGTGAAATATAAACTTAAGGTGATATATTTATGCATGAGGGGGTTACACTGCCTTTTTCAGTTTTTAGAGCTAAATAGCAGGTTTAAAGTGACATCATTCCTCCTCCACCAAATATTTTTGCTTTGAAGCCTAGGAAGACAAAATAACCTTGACCAAGCAATATGATTTCCAATTGTTGTAATTACAGGAAGGTAACTTGAAATATGAAATTTGTGCTGCATTTGAATCAGGTGCTTAACTTAAATGTCATCCAGAAGAAACCCTCCATAGCATAAACTGGTGGTTTTTTAAGAAATTTGAAAATGAAATACAACTAAAATCACTAAAATTATCCTAGGACTAAACAAATTAGCACAGAGGATACAATAAACAGCTGATGCATCGCTAGCTCTGTGTTGAAGCCAGGGAAAAGAACAAAACCAAGAGGTCTCTCTAGTCAGATTTCCAAGAGAAATACACAAAATATGTCGTTTCTACTTTGGATTAATACAGAAAATATTCCAAACAAACAATAGAGAAATGAGTGATGATGAGAAAAAGCATTTTGAACTTAATTTGCATTTTGAACAATGCAACCTTGTGCAACAAGGAAGGCATAATCTATAGTCCTGCCATTTCTCCTTCTTCTTTCATAGTGTGAACACTCACATTCCTGGAGTACAAAGGGAATGATAAGAACAGGCAGGTAGACAAGAAAAACAAACCCTCACAAAAAAATCCCCTCTTTTCTGAATTCGAAAATTGTTTTTCAGTTTCAGTTGTAGAGAGCAAACTTTCATGTAAGACTCATCTTCTTAATGCAAAAAGACTTTTTAGTAGTGGGACAGGGGAATATATATTGTCTTTACAATGTATTTGGAAAATGACATGCTACCTGCAGATTGACAGAATACACTCTGAGAGCCAGGAATCATCAAAACTCTTTGAAGTATTACTGTTTCTTTGTGCTTAGGGATATTAAGAGTCTCTTTTGTTAACTATTATAAGAAAGCCACTGAGTCAGAAGGTTTTCCTTATAAGTTCTTTCCTGTGTACCTGCACTGCACCATCCTAATTTAAAAGACAAAAGTAAAAATAAAAACAAAACCCTCCAACAAACAACCCACAACCCCTAAAACAGTGGTAAATTTTGTAAATTTAAATGCAAGACTATTTCAAATACCATGTTTTGTATAAAAAGATAATGCTGTTTTACTTTAGATGACCATCAAATTTTGATTGTATCCTCCTTTTCTAGTAACTTAATGACAATACTAGATATTTTCTATTAGAGATTTGTATAGGGTATTTTTTCAATCAGTAGCATAACTGATGTGATAACTCAGAATGATCTCCTATTACTCTTAAGTATAGCTAGGGACTAAAAAATGGTGTGCAACTTTTTTACAGAGGTAGGTGCTACGCTTCTATGCACTAGGTTGAATTACATTTCTATGGGGTTTTGTTCCCCGCCTATTTGCACTAAAAATGATTCAGAACCAAATTTTGATTTTCAACTATGGTTCATTTAGAAATGTAAATCTGGATCCACACAAAGCTTAATCATGATATTTTAACCCTCCTTAATCTATACCTTTCCACAAGAGAGTCCTGTGGAAAGATATTCAAAATTATTAAATTCCAGGCACTAACTCTTTGTAACTGAAATTCCATGTTGTTAACTCCTAGACAGTAATATATTTACAAAAGAAGGACCATTCAAAATAACAACAACAAAAGTAGTATCCCTAGTTATTGGAAGTATGGATGTTTCATAGAATGCATAATTATTACCTGTAGCTTACATTTTTCTCTAATAAAGTGTCACACAGACTATATACTAATGGGTAAACTGTACTCACTAACCTTTAAATACTTACCCTTTTGTATAAAGACTGAGCATTATTAGGTAATGAAAGAGTGTATGAGAAGGTAGTAGATTATTTATGATAGAAACAAAATGAAACTAATGGGACAAGATTTGAAAGCTGTGATGCATGAAAGGTGCTATAGAGACAGCTTTGGCACCATGACAAATAAAGATAAAGACTCAGTGGGAAGCAACAGTGTGAACATGACTATGAAGAAGAAAGAATAGATTTACTGAATGAATCCTTACCATCTGGTGTTTATTTAATACACAATGGAGGTCAAATGGCTAGTGATCCCGTTTTCTATAGTCCAGCAACCAAAAGAATGGGAAGAATCAATGAATTTATCAATATGTCTGGAAATGTTTTAACATATGATCTGATTGAGTCAATATTATTGGAGCAACACATTCATTACTATTTCAAATACAGTTTGGAGAAGGCTCTGTGGACAAGAAGTGCACCCATTTTTTAACTCTGCCAGAAGTTCTATCAGAGTGCACATCATTGTGTAAAACCAGATGCATTTAAAGAAATAGCATTTACCTGGTAACATTCAAGCAGCTTACAAAAAAAAAAAATTATGACTTGCAAGCGATAAAAGGAGTTCTTTTGTGCTAAGCGCTGTGAAACATTTTACTCCTATATTTCATTATTTCCTTTTGTTTCTGCTAAATTTAATACACATCTGGTTTATGTAACTATACTACAGGGGCTTATTAAATTTTAGTGAAATATTAGGCATTTTATGCAAACAGCATACACTAAGACTAAATCTTAGGTATGTTTAACCATATTATTTTACATAACATTCTGTCTTCTTGGAGGTTCTAGCTATTTTATACTTTCCTTCTCGAAGGAAAAGTATATATTCCATAATATTTACCCATACTATAGAACAACTACCCTTCGTTGACTCGACTTCCCTTAGCTATTTGGTTTATACTGAAATAGTAAATTTGATAAAAGACTTAGTTTCACAAAAAATTAAGAATACAAGAGATTTTTTTAAATGGTTAAAAATATTCATTTACCTCTAAAACTGACAGTGTTAAAAGGTATTATTTAAAAGGTGTATTTTAAAAACATCCTTCGAAGAATGCCTCAAAAATTTGGAAAGAACCTAACTTGATGTTTACAAATTTAACCACTGGAACTCCTGAATCTTGTTTTTATCTCCATCCTCCATTTTTTTCTGCTCTCTGAATATTTTTTTCTTTTTATTTGACTATTTTCAATATAGGTATAATAATAAATATGACATGGCAACATAGTAAGTTCTCTTTTTATTTTAATAAACCTTGATACTTTTAAATAGAAATAACTGTACATGCTACTTGAAGAGTGACCTCATTTCTGATGAACAAAAATCTCCAATGAATCTTCCTTTTAGTTAGGAATTTAATAATCTTGAATTAAAATTAAAATGTAGGTTTTACAATGACGTTTTATTATTGTAGATATATATCGTAGCAAATAATTTGTAGTTAACTATATACACAATCTGATTGATGTTCTACCCTTCTATTTCACAAATTAAATTTAGATCTCATTTGTGTCATATTTTAACTCAAAAATTATAAATGCAAAAAAAACTAGCAATAGCAAATAGGTCCTGCCCCCTACTGGTGAAAATCCCACTCGAATTAACTGGATTTCTGGCAATGGGGAGCTAGCATGGTAACCCATAAGGTACCCCTATTTTAGGGTATTGACAACATTCTTAAATAGGTAGGATTAAAAATTCAGATTCAAGTATGGATCATTCCTCTATTAAAATCTGAAAAGTTTAATGAAACGAATCTGAAGAAGATCTTAGAAATGAATTCAGGAAACGGGGAGAAATCTCAAGCATGAATGACTACATATCAAATGCCCTCCTCACTGTTAATCATCTCTTATCCATCCTCTTCCTCTCGATTTATGTTAGATTACCATGAAGGAATTAACCTATAATGTGTCTTTGACTGAAAAATGGCTGATATCACTTAACATCTATAAAAGCTACCAGTCTCTGCTGAGATCAGCCACAGATATTAATGCTGTATGTTTCTCATCTTCAGATAAGCCACCTCTCAATGCTTCTGATGGAAACATTCTCAACTTGAGTATAACCAGGATGCTTCTTGGACCATCAACCACATCTCTGCCTTTTTCTATTATTTTTTTCTTTTTTTTTACTTGCTCTCATTTTATCTGGATAACTTATTTTTCTCAGAAGCCATTTCAGGATAAGACTACTATGACATACACTTTTAATTTTCTTAATTTAATCACTTCTGGGTCCTCTACTAAAGATCTATGCCATGTTTGACTCAGAAAACCAGACCAAAAGCCTATTCTTTAATCACCAAAGGAAGATATTATTTTCATAAGTTCTCTTCTTACAAGATCTGGGATATTTGCACCCAAGAAAGTCCAAATAAATGTAATGAATTTTCTTTTTCCTATCCTCTATTCACACTGTAGTTTCTGAAACATTCATTGTTCATCAGCACAGTCTTCTCTGTTACTGTGTTGAGGAGGACACAGTTAAGGATCTGATTTTACAATGCTCCTACCTCTTCAAGGGGAGCACCTTATGGGGTGAGGAAAGATAATGAAGAACAAGATATATCATTTTATATCTTTTTTCCTAGTGAGACCTTTCAGGAGTAATGGTGAAAGGCAGTTCACAAAATTTCATCAGTTCACACCTTATTACTTCAAAGGTAAGATGTGCAAGAACAGAGGGTGTGTAGGGTAAAATCAGGCCCAAATTCAGAATCCTTTTTACTGTTCCTCCTCAGAACCTCAGTGACTTATAATATCACTTCTGCTGCAGAGAGGTAGATATCTCTGCTTGTTCCTTTGCAGTATTATATGCCAGCAACATATTTCAGCTCAATCAACAAATTTCAGTGTCAGCAGCAGGTGACAGGTTTCTTGTTCTTAAGATTGTCCTAATGACACTTTCTGTTGCTGTTGCTTAGGTTTATGTTTATGCAAGTGCTGTGAATGTGAGGTGTTAATCAGCAGCTCTAATTACTAGGGTGGAATGAACATTCTAGGATTCAGTTCATTTGGTTTTCATAAACAAGGTTTACCTGAGGCTTTGTTCACACAGAAATGAATTCAAAATTATAGAAAGTCTGCCTATAGTGCCTTGAAAACATCTTTAATCTATGTGGTCCCTTGCTGATAATTTTAGGTGAAAACTGGATTTTTTTCATAGGAAGAAAAAGGGAAAATTAGTAGTCACTGAGACAGAAAAGGCTTCTTGAAATTAGTTTAACTCCTATCTCATTTGAGTACCATCTCCTTCACCAACAGTTTAGGGGCCCAGGAAGATTTGGAAAATCTGGTAAGCTAATGACCCCATAGCCTTGACCACGTTACAGTATTGAATAGGGAAAATGGTCTTGGGAAAAACTCCCATGCATATGGACATTGAATAGATATGAAAAACTGCTGAAAGTAAAATCTGGAACAGCTTTTTTAGTCTGTGATGGATAAATCACACTATGAGTTAAAAAAATTGTTAATCTGGAATGTGCTTATATGCCTTTCTAAAACAAAATTCATCATATTATGGATGTGGTGCTTTAATGATTATGTAGGAATTCACAAATACATTTATTATGAATGCAGCATCTATGTTTTGCACATTAAATATAATTTAGACAAGAATTTATTAAATATTTCCACAAGGTCCATATACTTAATATGTATATATCATATACATATACATAATATGTTTTTATTATCCCTAGATATGGTGTTTATTTTCAGAACTATTTCAATGACTTAGTACATGACAAGAAACAAGTGTATACTGAGTTGGGTGAAAGAGTAAATCCCAAAGATTATGAATATATTATAAGCATATTTGGATGTGTGTGATTATTATCGTCTTTAATGCAACAGCTAAACACTGCAAACTTATAAGAAGCTTTACATCTCCATATTCTGGAAAAATAAAAGTAAAGCTATTTTTTTTTTCTCTATTTCTTCGAAAATATGAAGAAAATTATGCAAAGGAAGAGGGTCCAGGAACTAGGAAAACCAACGATATTGTCTACAATGCAATACTTTACAATCAAGTACTATAAATAACTATATTTGCAATATATTGGATTCTCATCATCCCATTTTCTGTGATTTTAAGTCTGAAATATGGACTGACTAGACCTAGGATATACTAGGAGGCCTACAGGAAAATATTACTTTCCTTTTGTGGCAAGAAGAAAGATTTGTCACTGGTCTCTTCCTTACTTCCCATTTTAATTTTATAAATACATTCTCAGCATCTGACTATGTAGAACCCTAAATCTCTTCAAATCATTACCACCAGTTACATATCTGCTTATTCTATCAATCAGAACTATATAAAAAGTGGGTATCATATCCATATAACAATGAGTATGAATAGTATTTTGAGCCGTCATATCCAAGCTGTTTATTACTATTTTCACTTCCTTAGTGCTGAAGATGATAAAGAATACCTTCCTCTTTTTATGGGGTTCAATATGCTTCTCCTACTTCAGCTTATTAAAAGGTGTTAAAAGGTTTTTTTTCAGCCAAATCTGTAATCAGACTTATTCTCTATACAAATTATTCACATGATGTAGCAATTTGTTTACAGGGTAACTTAAATTTTATTCACATATTGAATTCCAGGACAAAAATCCATTCTCTTGGTCCCCTGTCTAATCATCCCACGGGGTTTATGAAGCACTATCCTGTTGAGTTTCAGTTTAACACCACTGACATCTATTCTTTGAATATTATTTTCAGATACATGTTCCATTTAGGCCTACAAAGAACATTTGGAAAGAATCCTTTCCTATAATGGCAGCTCAAGGTCTCTTTCCAAACCTTCACAGACCCGGAGCTATGAAACTTCCCAAGAGCCAGAACAAACAGAAATACTTCACTCCCATTCCTACTCTGGTTTACAGCATCCAAAAACATTATATTTTTTTTTTAACTTAAAAACATTAATAAGATCTTTTACCCCATAAAATTAGCATGACCTTCACTTACATCAGTTCAGAGTAGAAGAATTCTTATAATTGCATAACTGTTTAAACAATCTACTTCCTCACATGCTGATGGTATTGAAAGAGCTTACTTATGTTATCAGAATAAAGATAAATGAGAACAGGCCATGGATCACAAGTCCCTACTAGCACCACAACACGAAAATGTCTTCCTTCACTTCTTCCCTTTCCACTGCTACAACTCCAAATGCCATTCATTATTCTCCCAGTACCTTCCACTTTCCACTTGAGGACTTTATACATTTTGTATTTAGTACATTAATCTAATGAAACTTCAATGAATATTTATTATTGTTGGCCTTATTTTAATAATTTTTCTATTAAACAGAAGCAATAAAAGAAAAAATAGCAAATTATTTGTCATCGTTGTGAACGAAGACAAATTCAGGTATCCTCTCAGAGAACTAACCATTGTCTTCTGCTAGGAATTACCTTTCTCAAGAGACTTATCCTCTAAATGACTTCCTGCAAAGATCACTCCCTTTCTCTGTGGATGAAATAGTTTCTTCTCTCACATAATATTCTGACTGAATATCCAGGTAAGTTCTTTTCTATTTATGTTTTCATACTGTAATATTCTACAATTTATAAATGCTTTTATGTTAATTCAAGGTGAAATTACACATTAGAGCTGCCAAAAGAGAAAAACTGGCCTTCACCTCTGCCTCATCCTTCTCAAGTTGATTCAACTCACCAACCTGGCAGAAAATTAACCCAACAAAACAAGTGCAAAAGTTCTCTGCCAGACTGGGGAGTAGATTTGGTTCAATGCAAGTTTTATAGGTGTCAGAGCTCATGAAAAAGGGATATTGAATGGTACTGGTGGGAAGTTTTTTGCATGTGTACATCTCTTACAACAGCATAGTTTTAATGTATTAATTTACTCTCACCCTATGTCGCTAAACTGAGGCAAACAGTAGTAGTTTCCAGCAGAACAAATAAGTTCAACATTTGATTTTATGTCGTTTAAATAAAATAAAATAAATTTCAGTTAAGAGAACTTGAAGTGTGACATATGCTTTATTCAGACAATCACTGTTTGTTTTCAGCCAAAAGGCAGATCAAATTCTCTAATATTAATTTTAGGATTTTGCAGTGGAGCCCTAGAAGATTCATTATATCATGCTGTTTCATTAAAAACATGTCCTGCACCTGAGATAATTTCTTTTGAAGATGTCTGAAGTGACTCAGAACAGAAATCACACTGAAAATTAAAAGCCATATCTCTGTTCAAAACAAACCAAAACTGTATTTAAGAACTTGCTTCCAAGAACATAACGTGTCTGTGTAGCTAGATGACCACTCAGCTGTTCTAAAGGACAAGGTGGATGTTATTCTGTTATCAAGTCAAATACCAAGCAGGCAAAGATAATGCCTAATGGTAAAATTCCTTCATTAGCATTAGTAAAGGATTAAAAAAGGATTTAAAAAAATGAAATATTTCTATAGGCATCACAAAAGTATTTCCTAATATTTCCCTTTTCCCAGGGTTTTGGGTCTCAGACTTGTCAGAAACTAAGTTTTCTGTAGCTTAACCTGTTAATGCACATCAATTGATACATGTAAGAAAACACCATCTGTGCAATCTTATTCATGTCAGTTGTGGGTAATTCAACTTAAAATTCTTTCACTGAATAGACACATCAACAGGCACTATAATCATAGCGGGAATGCACATAGTCACTTACCAAACAGAAGAAAATTCACTGTGACTGAGCCCTTAAGGATTTTCAGACTCATTAAATATTAGATATTGCATTGTGATGATGTAAATATTAAGTTCTTAGTTTCTATACAGCACTATATGTAGATAAATTCCAGGCTAGATGCCCAGCTTACCAGTTAGACAAAATATGACCTTAGAGACTGCAACTCCCACAATCACCAGACCAATCCTTATTAATGTAATTCTTGAATTTGATACAATTTCTTTCACTTCTATTTTTCTTTAAACTGAGTACAGTCTTAGTGACTGCAGCTAACAGAAAATTAACAAAACCATATTAGTAGAACAGTATGTCTAGTTTCTGGTTGTAGGAGATCTTCAAATTACGCTTGCAGCTCCAGGGAGTAATATAATTGACAAAAGACAAGACATTGGGGAAGACATGTGACTTTTTTTCAAATGACAAAGATATCTTTATTTGATATTTATTAAAAGCAATTCAGATGTTCCTAGGTGAATTTAGAAACACACACACATGCACACACACATACACACACACATATATGTGTACATACACAACACATCTAAAAGGTCTTCACAAAATGCAGTTCTGCATTCTCATGTATAAGCACCTTCATTAATATAAGGACTGTTTTATGAAAATGCATAATTCAAATTAATTAAATTTCATTCAAACAGACCAAATAACCAATCTAAAGCCATTGATATATATGGACAAAAAAGATGAAAACATTTTCATATATTTAGTTAGATCTTTTGGCCTATTAATACAGTGCAATAAATATTGTTGCAAAAGTTCAGAAGAATTATTCAAACCTATGCTGCAAGACTAAAGGATCCAATGCACCTTTGAAAACAGAGTGGAATAGAGCTATCTCTAGAACTGATGGAACAGTGTAGTTTTCAGGAGAAACCCCTTCTTGCCTCTCCTTGGAAAGTAATAAATAATTTTAAAGAATATACAGTCTGTATTTCCTCTTTGCGCTCTCTTTTTTCTTTTCCTACTTACACATAGTCTGCTTTATCTGTGGGATTTTGATGACTTGTCAAAGACACTCAGATGTACTTGGAGAAACATTGCCCCAGCAAAAGCCCTCATCAAATAGAGATAACAGATGGAAATGAGACAAACAATTTCCTGATCTAAGAAGGCATATTTGGGATTTGGTTTACAGTAGAGGGAGATGGGACTCTTGATTAATTCACCCACTGCATTTTTCTGTGAAAGCTTGACATGGGCTCTCCCAAAATGATTTAATTTTCATTAGCACGGTATTGTTAAATGAAACATGCAGAATATGCTGGCCTCCAAATCATCTGTGTATGAAAACAGCAAGAAACAAGAAATTTCCTAGGAATTAAACTTCCCCTTTTATTACAGCAATCCTCCTCACAGACAAAATTATATATCTAAATTTTTGTGTGCTATGTTAAATTTTTTTCTCCACCTAATGGAAATGGTTGTAGTGTATATTTGACTTGACTTAATTTTTTAAAAGTCTTAACTTTTTAGAGGAGAAAATAGAAGCTCTTTGTTTTGTAGAAGGCTTGGTATCCCTGGCATCCTGTACTGTAACATTTTTCTTCTTTCTATCAGAACTTGAAGAGGAAATTATCAAATTGCTTTTATATTTTGTGCCTGATACAACCTGTACCTGGATCTGAGGTTCCAAATTATCACAGCAAAGCCCTACAGAAAACCCCTACTCTTTCTGCATTGGTCCTTATATCTGCGTACTAAAACACTTCATCTTATTTTAAGATAACTGAGCTGGCTGATGGAAGATGTGTCTTGGGAGGAACAATGAAAGGCCATCAGAGAACTGAATGCTCTTGGCTGATTCCATCTGAATGTTTAGGCAAAGCTAAGTCAAAACCCAAGTCTCAGAGCCTGGGTTTGAGAAGCAAGCAAGCACAAAAGAAATTGCAAATTAAATTCACACTTCTGAAAATACAGTGGGTTTATGCAAAAGAGTTAACCAAAATATATAGTTTTTTTCCTGTTCACTTTTCAAGTAAAAATGAAAGTTCCTGAAGGATTTCTTCCAGACCTGTATTTACCTAAAATATATCAATGGAAAATAAGAGTAGCTTTAAAGTTCTTAAAAAAATTATAAAGTAACATTGATTTTTGAATTAGGAAACCAGTGTTCCGAACAGTGAAATTAATGTGTACCAGATAAAAATATTGGTATTTTTCATTGTCATTCTTAAACCCAGAAAACCTTTTCTTTTCGGAATTTCTGAACTGACACAAATGTCTTTAAAAAGGGCAATTAGTGACAAGTGACTATGAAGAACCCTGTGTTGAGAAGCTGAGCCTAAGCCTCTTGAAGATTCTCCATGTAAACAAGTCAGACCACATCACTCATTATCCCTCTTTTGTTTACTGGGAGAAAAGTTCAAACTATTTAATGAGAGGATTACCCATACTTCAACTCCATTGAAAAAGATTAATTGATATTTTCCTGTTAGGGGTTTAACCACTTGGATTTGGCCTCATATCCCCCATTGTTACTGATGCTGTGATCAGCAGAGCAAAGTTGCTTAAAGGTTAGACAAACTTTACAGCATAAATGACACAAACTAATTTATGTTAAAGTTTGGTGAGCCTCTAAGCCTAAAGAGCTTCTATTAACTCCTCAGGTGTTTAGAAAAAATAGCTGCTAGAAAATCAGATCATTTACGAAGAGGTATCCAATCTTTATACAGAAATTTATAGCATGTTGAAGCATTTGGATTCAGTATAGCAGTTGTGCTACTGTAAGAAAAATATGTAACATTCAGAGAAGTCAGTACTACTAGTTTTATTGACATTTCATTTTAATGTGCTTGTTTTCTAATTACATTTAGGATGTGGGGGGAGCAGGGCCATGAATCTCGAAATATATTTTTTCTTCAAAGCTTTAAAATTTTCCAAAAAATGAGTGTCTTGTGGACATATGGCTGCATATTTGGATAACACCATTTGCATTTTCAAACTTGCAATATTTTTAACCACTCATTTGGCTTTTGCTTTCAGAAAAGCAGACAGTTAGTGCATTCATTTGAAATGATTTAGTCTCTATAACTCTTTAAAAAGACAAGAAAGGAAAGTATATTCATGAATCATTTAACATATATGTTTGTATTTATGCTTAAAAACGTAAACTGATAATCTGATATGGATTTATTTAGTAAAAAAATCAAGGATCTTGTAAATATTAGATATTCATAGATATTAAGAGGAAAGTAACACTATAAAACACATATGACTTAGACAGAAAACGTTAGCTTTAGGAAAAAAATTGAAACAGTTAACCTAAATGGATGCATTTAGGACACAGTAACATAGGTTTTGATCCTACAAAGAAGTATACTTCAAATAAATCTGCTTGAAATATCATCCTTCAAAAAATCAACATTCCCATTCTTCTACTGCCTAATAAATATGCAGTATTTACAATTATTTATTATGCTTTTAAAAAGACTTTGTATTCTGTTAAGTAGTGGGAAAAGTATGGCATCTACTAAAAAACCCAAGATGGTTGCAAAAAACATACTTCTCCAAAATACAAAATAGAATTATTTTCAAAAGCAACAGATGAAGGAAATGAGAAAATGTCAAAGGTCCTTACAAGTAATATAGAAGAATATATTTTAAAACATGCTGCAAATGAAATGTTAATGGAAATTTAATAAATTTGAGTGACTTTTAAGGCACATAAAAATTTATATTAAAAATTTGGGTAATTTTATTTTCTCCAGTTATAAATTATAATTTTAAAAGCCTTGTGATACAATGTCCAGATGTTTGATGAATAAAATAAAAAGTCAACTCATTTTCAAATGTTGGTGTAGACAATTTCAGCAATTTCAGAATATTTATCTTTAATGTACAGATTCTAAACTCTATATATGCTAAAATATGCAATAGTCTGAAATTTATAATATTGTGCATACATTTGGACATATTGCAGACATATTTGGACATATTGTGGACATATTTGGAATATTTCAGTTTTTTTCTTAATTGACATACTATATGAATACTTATATTTTCAAGAAACAGCAATCTGCTTCATTTTGAATTATTTTTTTAATGTGTATATCTAATTATTACTTATTTATTAATTTCAGCAGAAGTTTAATTAATTAGCAGCTGATGCAAAGTATGACAAAAGTAAATACAAGCACTGACATTACTTCTGATATTGAAGGAGTACAAATTTTATTGACCCTAATCCTGACAAATGTAGTTAACCTCATTGATTAACTCAAGCACTGAAATAGAGTGAAAAATGTTTTACCACAAGACACTATAGCATGACCACTATGTCAGCTATTTCAGCCTTCAAGACTTAAATGCACAGCCTACATTGAACATATTGATTTTCCTAAATAGTGCTCCTATAATAAATACTAGATTATCACTGCAAGTCTCTGCAGACATGTTAGGTGATCACAGAATGGAGCTGTAATCAGAGGAAGTTCTGTGAAAGATAATCTTTCTTTATTCTCCCCCTCTAAGAAATTAACTGCAGAGGAAACAAGGGACAGCAGAAATCACTGCAGTTGTTCCTATAAAATCTGCTCTTTGATTATGAAATATGTTGTCTTAACACTTAAGCTTTCATCCTTCCAAGGGCAAAAGTTTTCAGAAACACATATAATTGTCCATAGCATAATTCCAATGTTTCTAAAATGACTCTAATAGTAAGTTAAATTATTTAAGATGTAGTTGAAAAACACTTATAAAGACACTACAGCTTGTATAAACTGACTCTAATAAACCTTCCTCTCGTTCAAAATAAATAGATTCAATACATTTTTTTTTTTAAATCCAGTTGTTTGTTGGTTACATTCGAGCTAATATTTTTGTTATTTTGACACAGGATTATTTTCAATATATAATTTTCTTTTTTAAATGCTATGATTAATAATTAGGTCTGTTTAAAAAAAAAAAAAAAAAAAAAAAAAGCGAAGACAAAGGATTATAGACCATGACAATTTCTAGCCGGAATTGTAAGCCCTTTTCATTTTTTTCAAATTTCAAATGTACCTTTATTTGCTATGAAAGACAAGACAAAACCAGAAGGAACACAAGACTTTAACAAAACAGAAGACAGATGTCCAGAAATTATCAATTGCTAAAGCACACAGATTGTGATTAAATTTTAATGTGGCTTTTAACTTAAGTAAAGATTTTGCTTATTGAAGAGAAAGAATCCCAGAGAAAATATTGTTATTGATTTCATCATTTTACATGTAACTGATCCCTTAAGTAATTTTTCTTGGTTTCAGTGTCAGTTTTTAAGTGTCTTCTTAGACTTAGGAAATCATTAGAGGGCATGTTCATTTAAAATTCTAAGTCTAATGCATAAATTGTTCTCCAGTGGACTCAAAGCCACATCTGTTGAAAACCAAACAAAGCATTCAATGTGCTGAGTAAAATCAAAACATAACAGTAGAATGGTAAGAGTGAGTTGAATTAAGCAAATTAAATGGCATGAAAAAGTTTTCAATTGATTTAGAAAATTATTTGTAGGCTTTTTAAAAATATATTGATTCTCTTTATTGCTTTGAGAAAGAAAGCATAATGTGTACTACGACAGTCTCACATATGGTGAAATACATGAATTGTTCACATGGTTTATTAGTAGAACTATATCAGGACAGAGGTTGCCCATTTCATATAAGCAAGATGCAGTGGCTTGGTTTGTTGATTTTTTTTTTTTAAACAAACAGAAAGTGAATTATGATGTTGCCACACTGATAAAGAAGCAGCCCTTATTGTTCTGTCAATAAAATTAATTGCTAATATTGAGGAGCCATAATAGCCACTATCATGTTCTGATGTTTCATAAATATTTAACTGTGCAAGACTCTTGAGGTCAAAAGGGCTAATTCTCTTTAGTTTCCTGAATAGTCATGCAAATTTGACTACTTAGAAAGTGAAATTAACAATTATGACAGATCTTTATATATAGTGTTCTTTGATACAGACATGCTGTCTCTATTTACTCCACAGATTTAAAGTCGCCTTTTTGAACATAACCCTTGACGACTTTTCATAGAGAATTCTGTTAGAGTATAATATCTGCTTCTTTAAGCTTAACTTAATGTCTTGCAAAAGAGAAAAGTAGCCATGAAGCTAAAATATTTTGTAACATCTGAAACAATTCTCAAAGTATTTCTTGGCCAGTTCTGTATGTAAAGCCCATATGATGAGAAATTACTCCCTGAGTCTTCAGAATAATGAATTAATCCATACTTCATATAAAGTTCTAGACTTTGAGAAGTGGACAGATAAATATTGGTCCAATTAGAATATTATTAATGTTTAATTATTAATACCAGCCTTTTATGATCCTGCAGCTCTCCTGTTCTGTCATCCCTTCACTGGTTATTCTTTGCATAAAATCCACCTTGTCACACTTTTTCCTCTCCACTTGATTACATCTGTAAAACTAGAATTCTGCACAAAACTGGTGTTGACCAGTGTGAGTTTCACTGAAAAGTCAAATATATGAAATGCATCCCATTGACAAAAGTCACAGAACATTTTTTTAACATTCTTTTTTGCTTGCACATGTTCTTTGTTATCGTTGTTTCCATTATGTAAAGGGTCCCTGAATATAACACGCTCCTACCTACTTCTTCAAAACTCTTGATGAATCAAAGTTATAATTTGTAAAATATAATATGCCCAAAAAATAGAATAATGAAAATAAAGAATAATTATGTTATATTAGATTGAAAGCTTTCACCATACAAAAGGGAAAGTAGATGCCTTAATAGGTCAAATGAGAGAATGAGAGGAGTTCAATCTTTTCCACTACACACCTTCTCTATGATCTACTCCTGTGGGAAAGAACTAGTAACCCATCCAATTTTCTTCCATTTCTATACATCAGGTTCATGAGCTAGTAACTACATTTCAGCTCTGAATATGAAATGAGAAAAACATAACCTAAAACCCAAAGGGGAGCAACCATGATTAACACAAAACCCATTTAGGTTAAAGGACCTTCAAGAAACACTGCCTGAACACAAAAGACAGTATAAAGCCATTTATCATACGCAGTATTTAGAACAATGTAACTGTTTTGCTTTTCTATTACAGAAAAACATCATGGACTTTGGTGTGGTACATGTTGATTAGTTCTATGCCCCTAATGTCAACTGCAGTCATTTAATACATGCAGCAAACTATGCAGCAATGCAGTGAGGAGCATTTTAGACTCTGGTAGCGCTCAGGCTCTGAATGGCAAGAGCGGTTTGGTTTACACGAAGAGTTCAAAAGGCACATGAAAGCAAAACCAAATCAGCTAACTCTCCAAGGCAAGATGTCTGTTATGTGTCTGGTATTTAACTCAAAGCCTCTAGTGGCATTCTCTTTGTGTAAATTAAACATCTCTGATGTGACTATATTGTAAAATAAAACATCATGAATAGCTCATGCATCTCTGGAGCTCCCTCTCCTGTTTACGGTCAGCAGCCAGCCTTCTTTGGTTCCTATTCAGGTAACCCAGACACTTACGGCTCTAAATCAAATTAGGCTGTGTGATCTGACTTTCAGAGATTATAGAATTTTTTTCCAACAGTGTCTCTACTGGAATTCAATGACAAAAGTTTGTGTGCCAATATCTACTGACATTTGTATAGAAAATCGTGAATAAGATTCATTGCACCATAGAGCCACCTTGAAAAATTATTGAGGAAACTTCCAAAAAGACATTTATTAAGTGCATGCCAATGCCCATAACAGAATTGAGAAACTGATCTCAGGCAGACACAGTAGTTCAGATTTTTAAAAATGTTAATGTTTTCTTCAGAAAATTTAGTTAGATGCTATTTACTACTGAACAGTTGGCCTAAATGTATCTGTTGTTCCATTATTGATGAGGAATATAAGACCTATTTTCAGAACTGCTTGAAATTTTTCCTTATGTGGTTACTTTCAGTTAATTTTAAGTTTGCCAGACTAGCTGTTACAGACTTTATTTTTTCAAGCTGAATGTCTAATTTAGGCTGATAATTCTGAAAAAAAAATTAAACTAGAAGCATTTAAGCTGTTTCCAAGAGCAAGGATATTGAAAAGAAATCAATTTCTTGTAATTTCAATTCATTTACTACATGCTGTTTTAAATGTCATATACTAGATTCACACTACTCTTCTGCACTAAAACAGAAAAAAATGGTGGTCCCCACCTGAAGAAGCTTATATTCTAATGGTCAAGTGAGCAAAAACCCAGGTTTAAAAAACAATGAAGAAATACATGGAAACAAGGAAACACTATTGACCATGGTAGGCATGGTCAGCAGAATACCAGAAATCTAAATTATGTTGCTCTCATTTCAGTCTTCAAAAATGTGTAATATCACTCTTACCTCTGCTAAAAATGAAACAAAAATAACTGATTAACTAACTAAATAAATAAAAATATTAGTAAAAGAATGTTGACAAAACATGTTGTTTTGTATTTTTTTCTTTAAAAAAATATGGAATAATTCTCTGAAAGGAAAACGGAATACCAAATTACGCCATTTAAAGGATAAAAGGAAGACTGCACATACATACCTGCAATGAGGCAAGCTACAGAAATTTACCTGTCTATGGGATTTTCAATGCTTTGCTTTCTGCATAAGTTTCTGGTTTGAGATTATTTAAGTGAATCACCTTGCTTTGGGCAAGCAGATAAAATTCTTGAAATCTGCAGCAGCACCATAGACTTTTCTAACAAATTTGGTTTTTTATTCAGGAAAACTGCCCATCTCATGTTCAGCATTCCGAATTCCTGTCTTCTGTTCTCATGAAGTGAAACTTGTTCCACAAAATCTACTCTCTCATCTTTCAGTCAAACTACTGCCTATGCAACTGGGCTTCTCACAAAGCCAAATTTCAACTCCAAATTCAGATGTTTTGAGCTGTGTCAGACATAGATATGCTATATTCTGATAAAATATCTGTTTCATTTACAATGATAACGAAGTCTTCCTCACTTTTCAAACATATATTTAAAGAGGAAAAATATTTTGTTGTCTACTCAGATTATTTCTGGAGCATCAATTGAAATTGGAGCCCCATTGGGTTGAGTGCTATAAAAGCACATAGTAAAAGGAAACCTTTGAGTCAAAGCACTTTACGCTAGTTTGTATGAATAAAAAAGCAGTGAGAAAAAAGAGGAGAAAACTCTAATTTTTTCAGTAAAGGCAAATGCTTGGACTTCTTGAATATTATATCAGTCTGCCTATTGCCTACAGTTATGTCAGTTGCGGGGCTTTACCCTCCACTACTTCTACTGTAGGAACTCATTACTCTATCAAAGAAAATAAAACCTTGTTTACAAAGTTAATTTATGTTTAAAGAATTAACATTTTACATTGCTAGCATTAATCCTAAGGTGTTATTTCTAGAAATTCCTAAATTCTCCAGTTTCAGAATTTTCTAGGAAGAGTTCTGGCAATATTTTCAAAGTTAATTTCCTTTAATCCAATGATTATTTAGTAAAACCAGAACAAAAAAAAAATCTAAGTTTTGGAAAGAACTGAACTAAACTAGTTATTTGAATCAGGAAATAATTTCTGATTTTGCTTAGTACTTGAACTTCCTGTCCTTACTAGGTTTGAGGAGATGATTGTAGGAATTATAAGTTCCTTTAAGATTGCTTCTCTTGCCCCAAAAGTATCACATTTCGTATTCTTTAGAAAGCCTGTTTACATGTGCTAATATTCCCTTCACCTGCTATGTTCTTTCTAATACACATTAATGTATTTCAAGTGCATAGACTGACTCTCATGCTATGAAGAATGGATGTACAAAACAGGTTGTGATGGAGCATCTCAGGCATCATAAAAATAGCAATAAGATCTTTGTTTTCAGAACAGCTTGCCCATAATATTCTACCAGTAATATATTTAATAGGGCAATAGATGAGCATATCAGTTTAGATTAATTTGTATAATGGCACATTTAAGAGACTGACTTTTTGAAGTTTGTTCCATCTCCACGTGTAATTTTTGGCTCCAGCATAATCACTGCCGTACTGTCTTCTTGCACATGGTAAACTAGCCATCTGGATAGTGTGTCAGCATTAATGTTTTCACACCCTCAGCTTCCTGTGCTAAATGAAGTCAAATTCTTGAATTATGGCAGCCCACCTGCACATAATTTTTTCCATAGTCTGTGACTACAACTTTTCTTCCAGAAGCACACAACTAAATATTGGTATTCTGAAAACAGTGAGGTAAGTTTCAAAGGTCCCCGAGTTACTTGTCCTTTGAACTGCCATGGAGAGGACTGACAAGCCTGTAGCCTGAAGTCAAGATGGATTCAGCCCAGGTCCACTGTCTCCATTCATTTTTCAAGTATTCATAGGGCAATTTTGACTGATTTTCACACCTGTGAGAATGTAACTGGAAATTAAGACAGAATGCTGTCTTGGTTTCTATTTAATTCTGGACACCAGTCTGGCTTTGGCTCCATTTGCATGTGCTTGTGTTATGTTAAGAAACAGATTGCTACAGAGAGAAGTACTCAAAGCATGATGTGAAATTTATTTCATATCTTCAAGGATTTCTCTGTGGTTGGTGCATATAAAATTTAATAGAAGCTATGAAGGAGAGAATTCAACAGAAGACAAATGCCTGGTTCAAAATAAAAAAAACCCAATTGAACCAAGATGTACATTTTAAAGTTTTTATCATGTGGTTACAGCCCCACAGAAAACCAGTGCTTTGGGAAGCTATCATTAGAGATCCTAATAGTGGCATAGATTCTTCATTAAGAGGTTACCACCTCTTTTTTAATTACCTACATTTTCTTTAAACTTTGTGAAAGAGCTTACCCCAATTGTCAGTGTTTGGAGAAATAATAAGACTACTTACAAAAGCTAACATCTCTTGGAGCTGTATTTCTATAGGTTCTTCAACAAGTGAGTCAGAACTAGGCTGAAGTTGAGATGTTAAACTGTCCTTGGCTTCCACTAAAAAAAGTCTGGGACTTTTTTAGCTTTGTGAATTTTTGTCCTAATTCTTGACTGAACCATTTTCTTAATTGAACGTTGATAACTAAGTTGACAGCCCAATAAAGAGAGCATGTAATTTCATAGTAATATCTTCCCTTGCAGGTGGAGAGAGGTCCCAGATTTTCTGTTTATTCCCCATTTTCTGTTCCAATTAAATACCTAGAATGCAGAGGGATGACAGACATTTCCCAATAAAATTTTTACTCAACCTTAGTATTTAGAGTTAGGAAGGGACTTCAGAAAAGAGGATTTTAAGAAGGAAAAAACTGTATGCTTTCTTGCAGATTATAGATCCAATATCTAGCAAAGTAATCACATACAAAATTAAGCTTGAGTTTGACTGACATGTATGGTTCAAATAAGCAACAGGAAATGCAACTGTCATCTGCAGCACATAGATTTCTTTCCCATTGACTAGAAATCTTAATCATAATACATTCCCTCAGAGACTTCACCCACAATTCCTTTCTTATACTTCTTCCAGATTAACTTTTAATCTTAAGAAATTAATGCTGTTAGCATTTATTTACTTCTAGCATATTATATTCACATTTACTTGTTATTCCAAACTTGTTCTGTACCCTTCTTTTACTGTTATTGATTACTAACAGCAAAAAAATACAGGAATGTAGAAGAGTAAGCCTCAGAAAGAGAGTGAAAACACAGTGTAAGGATGAACCAATACACATGGGAATCAACCAGCCCTTTCATTGATCCCAATGGGGACGGAATCAGTCCTATCCTAATTATTTCTTAGTGTCAACACATTTCATCACAGACACATAAGAGTGTTCTGCTTCTCACTGAAACCTAATCTAGAATAAGGTGTAGATAATATAAGGCTTGGGGGATTTCAAAACCTAAAAATATTCTCTTAAACAAGGCAAAGAACCTCATGGAGTTTTTGTTAGTCCTAATTCAAAGATTTTTGTTCCCCTGCCTCTGTGAAAACCAAACAACATGTGTATATTTTCTGAAATAGTGGAGCATCTTAACATCATTTAGGCTCTTTTTTTTTGGAGGGCATCACATTAAGCTGTCTTCATCAAAGAACTCCCAGAGAGCTAAAGACAGAGGTTGCTAGGTACCCTGAGCTGCTTTCTGACACTTTGTTGACTGTATGGGGAGTTAGCAACCGAAATCTGCCACCAAAACTAAATAACCTAAACTTACATAGCAGTGCATCAGTCCTTTGCTTCCCTTTCAACACTACAGTGAATCACTCATTCCTGCCTCTGACATCTGTGAATAATGTTTTCTATCTTATTACAACTAAAAGTCACTCACATACTGGGATTTGCACCATGTTTTAGCAGTGTAATGAGCCATAAGTCATGAATATTCACTAGGAAGACGAGCAAAAATACCATTACCAGGATAAGTCCTATATATCAGTAAGTACATAGGGTTAATATTGGAAATTATTACCTATCAATATATGTAAAAGATTTGCAAACTTTTTTCACCTTTACCTTTTTCTTGAACTATGCTTAACATAGCATGCTATATTGTCTGCTATTAACAGAAAGAACAGGCCAACAGGTGTTTTTATGGACATTTAAAATAACTCCAAAACATTTAGAAACTAAATTATACATATACTTGTGTGTCTGAATATATGTATGGACACAAGAAGGCACATAAAACCTGTACACACAACCCTTCCTGGCACCTCATGAATCCGTAACTCTTTTCATTGACAGAGAACAAACTCCTGAAAAACACTGAACTGACAGAGGAAAACACAACATTAGTATGTGATAGAACCCAAGACAAAACTTGAATATCATGAGTTAGCGCTACTTTTTTCATTGTTTTAATTCAATAGTCATCCTTGACAACTCTTAATCCAATAGCTCTTCAAATTCTTACCAATTTTTATGACTAAATTAAATCACAAACACAATGGTTTTGCAAATTCATGTTAATCCTAGAAAAATAGTACTTCTGACATTTAAAGAAGCCAATCCTTCCTATAAGTGGCAGCCTTTATAGTTTGTGGAAACAATGTATTCTTTTCTAGAACCTAAAACTTGGTGGCATTGTGTGAGAATCTATTTTTTCAATTACAGTGTTTTTCAGCAATATAGAGATTACCTCAGAACAGTCCTGCATAAAGGAAATAAGAGATTACTTCGCATAAAAATGCACTAAAATAACAGTGGACAAATGGTCCTCCTCTCAAAACTGGCAGAAACAACTTTGTATAAAATGTGATTCTGAAGTTTCCAGGACAATATTCCAAGATTCATGAAGGTGGAACTATGGAACTGTTAAATCCATCAGCACTAAGAGAAAATAATTATTTTTATGTTTGCTGTCTGGAACTACCTGCAGTGACTTCTCCAGAGGCAGCTGACCAGGCTCAACGCTGCTTCTGAGTCACATCAGAGAATGCATCTGACACTCACAGAGATGTTGGTCTTGAAACACACAAAGTAACCTGTGATTCTTTGAATAAGAGGTGCAAAGGCCACACCTCTTTCATTTCCTTTGATTAACCAAACCTTTAGTCTCTTAGAAATCACAAGGTTTAATATTTTACATAGTGCGCTTTTTAAAGTGATTTTCCCTTGCACCGTTTATTTTGTTTGGCATGGTTCAGATTCTCTATTTTCCTCTGTTAACAGATAACATTAAAGATACACTTTGAAAAAGGATTCTGTTGGAATATGCACAAATTCATTCTTTGTACATCAATGGGATGCTTGATAGTATTTCCATTTTGTCTTGATTATTGGAAAAACAGCAGACTGAATATAAATAGGATTTAAATGCTATTGAAAGCTAATGCTTTACATATTGCTAACTGGTAACTGTGCTCAAAATTAGATGTTTTCTGTTGTAAACAAGGTTAAATTGACAAAGAAGTCGGATTTTGTTAGAATCTTAGGGTCTTGTTACATGCATTTTAGGTCAGACACTGTTTGCTGTGAGAAAACAGCAGTTTATTGTAGAGTTGTCAATTTAAATCAAATTATGACTTTTGAGAAACTAACTTGAAAACTTAAAGCAGTCATATGATATTATGCATTACATCTTCAGCCCATTAAGGAATCCTAAAGTAAGGTAACCAAAGACAGAAAACACTGGTTCAAATTTCAAGCCACAATAAGTGTGAATATACCCTCAATTTAATAAAATATATAATGCAACTTCCTGAGGCTTAAATTTCTTACAATTGCACTTGGAATGTGCACTTGTTTTCCCATTATTGGCCACTTTAATCTACTTATACCCTAGCTGTCTCATTTAAACATCACTTTATAGTACTGGGTGATGTGCATCTGAGGTCTGTGTTCCACTATTGCCTGACGCAACACAACAGTTTACAAATTTCTGAACTTGATCTGAAAGCTGATTTAAAAATCTATACAGACAATCAGATTTCCTTGAAAATATATACACACAAGTCTGCTGTGAGGTGGCTAAAATGAAGTAAATTTCATTTCAGGAGACAGGAAGAAAGCCAAGACTGAAAAGTAAAGATCTAGAAGCAAATGGGCACTAGCACTGACCAAGTTTGAAACCCATCCCTCCCCAGAGAAAATTAGAAGAGGGCAAGGAAGACAGGCTTTGGAAAAGTAGAATGTTTGTGCTTTTCTTTCCAGCAGACTGCATTAAATATTCAGCAAAAGGCAGGGATCAGTTTACATTACTCTTCTTGTTTCTCGTGTATCGCCTGACAGGTGCTGTAAACATACATAGACAAACATGGTCCTATTCTTGCAATGCTCCAATAACTGAGGGCAGAAATACTTTTTTTTCCTTTAGCAGCAACATTTTGATACTTGCAGACATAATACATTAAGATCATGTTTGCATTCACTGCCAATATTAAAACTTTTTTGTCCTATTGTATAATACAAGACTTATTTCTTAGACATCCAGACCAGGGAGGTGCTTTGTAGTTGATTTGAAAGCATATTTGTGGGTTTATTGAGAACCTAACAAATAATCATTTCAGCTACAGTCCTCCCTGGTATTTAATTACAATTAAAAATAATATAAATACCTCAGGTTGACCTCTAGATTTTACAGCTTGAGGAAAAGCACAGACCAGTGTGAAACAGCTGACCTTGGCTTAAAGATGGAAACTAGTATTTAAAACATTCACTCATTCATGTTTAAGAGATGTCATGGTAAATAAATAATGACTGTTTACACTTAGTCCTAAATGTCTTCTTTTTCCACACTATAGGCAGCTATTTGGCTGAGATGGTATCATTCACTGATCTAATCACACCGTACCTTTTTTCTCACTTGAATTGTACTTTTGACTGTCACTTGCTCTTTTGAACAAAGGTTTACACTATTAAAGGATATCATAATAGCATATCTTTTTTTTACTAACTTGATATTCAAATCAATAACGATAAGGGCAGTCTTTTCTTTGTACCTAGGAAAATGTACCATCTGCATTTGGCTTCTGATATTCTGCTGTGAGCAAAATTTAAGCATAAGGAAGTGTTTAAGACTCCCCTTAAGTTAAACTGCAATTCTAAGTATTTTATAA
Source organism: Catharus ustulatus (assembly GCF_009819885.2). Classification (NCBI taxonomy): domain Eukaryota; kingdom Metazoa; phylum Chordata; class Aves; order Passeriformes; family Turdidae; genus Catharus; species Catharus ustulatus. The sequence continues at coordinate 28,449,507 of NC_046226.1, forward strand.
TCTTCACAACAGTCAGAGCCAGTAAAATCGACCCTGTATATTTTTATTTCATCTCTGCTGGATCATATGATATTTAATAATTGGTTCTGGCACCTCATTGCAAATTATTATAACTTTGAGATTCAACAGTTTTATTGAACATATGGGCAGCACAGTCTCAGAACATATATATGATACAGACTATCAAGAGGACCTTCTGTCATGTTTTGGTGAGCTTTAAAGGGTCAGGTAAATTTTGTTGGGTAGATTTGTGCTGTGTTTCCACATTCTTTGTTTTGTGTTTATTTAGTGGGCTACTCTTTTTTGCCTTGTGTTTAAAACTCCTTCCTGTAAAGACTGACTCCATCCACAACTGAATTTGTTGATATTGATGTGTGTGCTATTCTGTCAGGCTTCTATGCAGTTTTGAAAAGCAGCAACTGGAATGGCCAGGAAAGACAACCATTGAACCTTAGTGAATGACTTTCCTGTCACATGGTACCATATTGTATCAGTGTTTGTTTCAGTTAACACGACATAAAGGTGCTGGTAGCAGAAGAACTCATCATATCAATAAGAATGAACACACTTAAGAAGCCTCATTATTGATAGTGTACTTGACAGAAATTTGATAACAAAATTCAAATGATTATTTAAGAAACCTATACAGTGCTGTATATTTATGTCTGGAAAAATTGCATATCTTCTTGCAACACAGTTTCTTAAAGCAATGCTATTTTGGTGCAGCTCTGGCTTCTGCATCCATACCTAACCTGATTTTCATCTATGAGTCTGTATCATTTGCTGTATTAGACTATACATGAACAGAAGCAGTTGTGCGTTCCCTGAATACGTAAATGTCCCATAGATTTCAGTGGGAAATGTGTGTGTGGAAGTAATAATATCCAGCCATTATGTAGATTATACGCAAATAATTGCATAACAAGTTGTACTGAAAAATAAATAGAGATGGCTTGCTGACACATGTATGTGCGTGTGTGTGTATATCTTAAAAAAGAAACCTAATTTACAAAAACTGCTTTATTTCATCTTAATTCTGCTAAAAAGCTAACCACTCTGTCACAGTATTTTCTCCTCTACTGCCTTTTCAAGGTTGTGAAGGTGAAGAATTAGGAGCTTGATCAGCATTTGCATGTTTCTCAGTGCTTACTTTTACTATGCCAGGCTGTGTTTTTATTAATGGGGTTTTTAAATCTTTCTCTATAAATTAATTTCTAGATAACATATATGTAGAGAATACCAAAAGAAAAACATCCCATGTTTTTTGACATTTTGGTTTTATTGGCACACATTCAATTGATTTTTACTAAATCAAGGTTGGGAAATATTAGCTAGGACTATCATCTGTGAATTCTGCTAATGAATTTGAAGAGTAGGATAAAGGTTTAGGTATATCTGATTTCTTCCACAGAAGATGTATAAATACTGGAATTACAGAGGACCGGAATGATTGCACCTTTAGGCAGCAAAGCTCTGCCTAGAACATGAACTAGTTTTGTGATTACTTGCCTGGTATAATTTGAACCAGTAGGTGGAGTCCTTGCTAATAATAATTGCATGAACGAATCTTGTTACTATACACTAAGGGCGAGATATTTTTCATATATTAAACTGCTAAAATCATATTTGCTTTAGGCTTCTTGTATTGGTATAATTAGCTAGAAATAGCTGTAAAAGGGCAGAGATAAAATATGCATAGACCTATAGCTATCTTTCAGAAAACAGAAGAAAACACAGTTTGAAAGAGCCAAACATTCTTCAGAAGAGGTCTTTTGGAAAAAATACTAAGCATAACTTGATAACTAGAAAGCTGGTTGTGTTTTTGATTTGGTTTATTCTTGTTGGTATTTTCTTTTATTTTTCTTTTTTTTTTTTAAATCAAGATACTTTTTCAAGCACATCTCAAATTTCAAAAGATTAAAAATCCTCCATGGTATAGTTTCACTGAAATCCAAGGTCTTGCATACTAATTGACACATAGGACTGTCATTATAATCTAGAGATGTTTGTGTAATAGAATGCAATTTCAGAAAGAGGGGTGTGACTATTAGTCAAAAATTCCCATTTCAGAGCAGTCTACAGGCATCTGAAATGTATCAAAAATTTTGGTAGCAAAGTTCTCTAGGAGCTTGTACTTTTGAGTACATGCCAAAAAAAAAAAAAAAAAAAAAAAGAAAGCAAAGCTTTAAAAGTGCCTAATGGCAAAGGCAGTCTAAATTTATTTATCATAGGCAAGTGGCCTCCCCTTTAGGTAACTGATGTCAATGTTTATTCACATTTCTGTTTTACTCTCCAATTCAAGTCCTATTATAACTATAATGGAAAAGTTATACAGAAAATGAAAATGTACCCCAAAAAACACATGCAGTGATGCAAAGTGTCTATAAACTCCCACAAGAAAAAAAAAAATCAGTATATTCTGCTGAGTTGTTTCAGTCAAAAACCGAATCAAGCAAACAAAACTGAACATATATGTCCTAGATGAGTGAGTGGTCTAAATTCTAAAACACTACACAGACAGATACCCGCCTGGTCATTTTTGAACGAAAAATCTACCCACTTTCCTCTTTTGTTAAATGCAGGACTTCATGACAGCTCTGGGAAATGGTTTAGCTCTGAGGACTGAAGGGTTGCCAGTTCATTGAAGGCTAGCACAGTCTGAGGTCACAGGGAAAGGCAACATTCGAAGATCACCATCCCTTTTGCATTTAACTATTCTCTCTTATCTATGTGCTATGGTACATGCCACTGTTAGGTATAGAAATCTAATATTTATGTAGAGGGCATCTCCTGTAGTGATAGTAGGGCAGATACAAAATTAGCAAGTTCTTATGTGAAGAAGGGATCTTCACTTGCAAGTGCCTACAACTAAAGTTGGTTACTTGTCCTGACCTCTGCAGTATTCCTCATATTTTACCTTCAAAGTCCTTATTCATACCTGTCTAGGCATGGATTCATATTTTGGTGAGGATAGCGCCTGACTTCCAGTAAATGAAAGTGGGTGCTATAAATCAGGCACTCCTTCATCCAAGTGCCTGAAAGTTACTCAACAACTAATCGTCCAAGTCTTGTTACATGCACCAAAATCTGTAATCCTCACAAAGTGCTACGCATCTGCTACAGTGTTCTAAAAGACAAAATGGTGTCCCACTTATACATAATTGCCTTTCCTGTGAAATACAGGCAAGAGATTCCTTTTCCCCAATTGCCTATGGGTGACTAATCCTACATTTCCTTTTTCTTTCAAGGAGATGGCCTACAGAATGGCTTAAGTGTAGGAGTGTCACTTTCCATCCTTTCCACTGAAGATCTGAGAAGAGAAAACCATAAGAAAACAGTACTAAGTAAGCTGTTGGACTGCTAACTTGTGAGTTCTAATTCCTTGATTCAAGTCCTCCTTATGTATTTCAAGTTAAAGCTAAACTATCATAGAAAAACTTCAGCCTAGATGTATTTACATTAACTTTGGGAATTGTTAGAAATGCAAAGAAAAGCATAAGCAGAAAAAAAACCCATAAAATAATCACAATACAGCAAAAAATTTTTTCTAGTTTACATGGATGATGCATATTCTGTGCACACAAAAACGGAACAATGAAAAAGCTTAATTTATTCTGCAAACATTTTAAATGTAGAAGGAGACTGATGTTTTCAATCTCCTTAGACAATTTTCCCTCAATTGACATATGACCGCCCTACAGCAGTGAAATGTGTTGGTCCAAAATTCATTCTCAGCTTTGCATTGTCAACTCCTGTGTACCTTTTAGATATCTTTTGGTATCTGCCCTAAAAGAACATAGAATCAATGTTATTGGTTATGTTAGATTAAGACAGACGACTAAATCGTGGTGTTAAAGAATGACTTTTCTCCTTTGTACCAAAAGCAGATTTATCAAAGAGTTGACCAAAGAAATCTTGAGATTGTCTTAGCACAAATCACATCTTTAGTTCTGTTATCTAAATAGACGTATTTACACTTTCGTATTATTCAAGCCCACTCTACTGTTTTTTCCAGTTCTATTATCTTGTTGTTTAACATATGCAGAACAGCATTTCTAGAGATATTTTTTTTTTAATGTTTGAATCTTGAAAGACAGTTCTGTGAGTCTGCACCTCACTGGACCAAACGGATAAACTAGATTATTCATTTTGAAAGACTATCACCTACCAGTGAAAGATACATTGGGATAGATACTTTTTATAGTAATGTAGACTCAATTAAAGTTCATTATCATTTGATTAGATTTTGTGACTATGAAATGTTTTTACAGATTTAATATTTTTTTAACAGTCTTAGGTAGATTATTATTATAGGACATCTTACCTGCATGAGTATCTCATTAATTTCTCAGCACTCTACAAAGATTACATATCAATGCATATTTTCCATACTGTATATGCATATTTTAAAATATTTAATGTTAAATTAGAAGGGGATCATAAAAACTCAGGTCAAGTTCTGAATTTTCTGAGTCAATATCTGGTTATAAACACATTTTATTTGGATGTGACTTTTAGCCTAATATTTCAAGAATGCTGATTGCCATGAAGTCTCAAAGTTAAGTCTCTAGATAACTTTCTTGCTAGCTGAGAAAAAAAACATTCAGAAAAAAGTACATTTCACTTGATATGTCAATAAATAGGGGTCACTTTACTTTTTAGAATTTCCATGCCTGTTATTTAAAGATCATTGCACAAAGAACCCATTTAAATAACTTATCTAAAATTTACCTAAAGCGTTATTCAAGAGTGACATAGAAGATGCCTGTAACATATCAATGCAGTATCAATATTGCTATCAATATTACTTACCCAGAAATGCTTAAGATGTACGTCAAATAGAGCAGCACCTTTCTTGGATGAAGCCTACCTTGGCTTGCAACCATAGAGAGACAAGGCCAGGAAAGTCTGTCACAAAGCATCCACAGCAGTTTTCTCTACTCAAAACTCCTTTCTTCAAATCTTCACCTGATCTTCAGGCTGAATACCCAAGAAGCAAGGTTGGCATTTTCATTTCCCACACTACAGTCGTAATTCCATTTAGAACAGGTTGTGCCAATCTTGCACAGGTGTGTGTTCAAAAAAAAGAAAACTGGTTAATCCACAGAGTCATCTCCTGTGAGTCCTTTACACCTCTCCCTTGCCTGTGCCAATGCTCAGCTGTCTGTATTCAGCTGTGTGTTGGATTGCTCCAGTGCTCCGTTCCATGAATCATGACAAGGTGATGACTGTCATGCTACCTGGTTTGCTGGCTTTGGAACAATGGATTGTACACCAGAAACCCTCCACGTGTATCACATAACATAGTAAAAGTGAATACTTTACTGATTTTGTTCCATTCCAAAAATCAAAACAATTAGATCATAATTACAGATTCCTTCATAAAAAACCTACTGGTCTCATTTAGTCATTGAAATTTATTAATGAAATGATAAGCACAGGCTGAGTGGTTTAGATCCTGCTAAAGTCATAGGTCCAGGATGTTAAGCATAATTTTCAGGACGGAACGAAGCTTTTTTTCTGCCGTGGCTCCCAAGATCACCTCAGTGTCTAGTATGCTCCAATAACTTTGCCAATATGCACCTGAAAGGTCTTTTCTGGTTTAACATATTCCTTAGTCCTCTACCCCTCCCCCCACTATTTATCTCTTTTTATTCCGCATGTGTCATTGCTTATGTACACACTTAACATATTTTTATTCCTCTCATTTGAAAAAAAATATTTTGAGTTCACTTGCTTTTTTGTCAGTTGTCATTCATTTTACCTTGTTTTGCTTGCTTCAGTATGTTACTTCCCCTTATATTGTGAACTATGTCATCTGTGCCAATGTACATCCCTTGATAGTGAGTATGCAGTAGACTTTACTGAGAAATAGAAAAGAGAAGTGTTAGCCACTGCTCTCACCAAGATTATATTCTCTCTTAATAGAAGCTGTTGATAGATCCTGTGAGGCTACAACACTTAGGGTGTTGACTTGTGGAATGAAATCCTCTACACACAAGCACAGCAAAATATTTTGGTGAAAAGTAATTATCAGAAATAGTGACACGAGTAAATTAGTTAACTACATTTCAGCAGGAAGCTTGAGTTACCCCTGCCCGTTCTTGTTCCAGACCCATCTAAAATCAGCAGTTCAGCTTAATGATGTCACAACATTTGCCAGGCTGTGGGCACTGAAGAGAAGACGTGAAAATACTCCCACTGAATCAGATCCTCTCCTCTCACTAAGCGCAGTTAAACAGCCCATCTGTCTCACATTGGAACTGATATCTTTGAAACATCATTCTATTATTACCACTGTGGTTCTAAAAAACTATCCTTAATTTTAGACATCATACAAGCAAGTTTTTAAATTCTCTGGATATTGTTAACCCAGATCTGAAACACTGACACTGAACAATGCTAGCAAGCTCCTCTTAGTAGGATATGGCTCAAGTACTGTACATCACCATTCATTTACCAAGGGTAACCTTTTGTGAAATACAGATATCCTACATTAAAAAAAATCACAACAAAGAATCCGACCCCTCCCTAATCTCTAATAATTTTGAAAGTGTGAATTGAAGAGGACTGAGAGACAGATGGGTCTGGATGATCAAGTTACCTGTTATAGCGGCACATCTGCCAGGGCAGTCAATCACTGTGATGTCTCTGACAGGTCGATGGAGACTGAGTACGAAAGGCTAAAGCTGCACTTGAATTTGCTCTGGTAAAAAAAAAATCTGTCTGTAGCACACAGATCCTTGGAAAAAGACTTCAGTCACAATAAAAAAATCATAGTGCATTGAGCAAGCATAATTGTGAAATAGATCCATTCTTGATTTTGTTTGGGGCTTTTTTGCTTCAGGAATCAATCAAAAATGGAAAATAGATAGAATAATATAAATATATTTTGGTAAAATCATTTCACAACAAAGGAGATGATAAATATGAATCACCAGAATAGAAAGAAAGGTTAAGACTGTCAAGTAACAAAACTAAATAAACTGTGGCACTGGAGTAGTTTATTTTTTCTGAATCTATGATTACATTAATTTGCATTAACCATGATGTCTTTCTTCTGTGTTTTCCAGTGTATTTATTTTCAGAGCTGCTGCTCTATATGCTAAGGTTAATTGTCCTGAAAAAAGCTTACACTAGGAAGTACTGAGTACCAAGAAGGTTTTTCACAGTTACAAACAACTTTTAGATTTTTGTTACATATTGCATATGTGTTAAAACGAGTATAGTGCTAATTGGATTGCTATTTTACCACATTTGCACTGATACAGTTTCTACTTCTTGGACAACAGAACTCAGAATAGCGTAGATATAAAGGCTAGAGAAAATGTTCCAGGATACAGCAAAACCCCGTATAAGCTCCAAAGGTTTTGACTCAAAGAGAAATTATGTTCTTTTATTCAATGAAGGTAACACAAACTCTTATAATAGACAGAAAACATCAAAAAGATATAATTCAGATATACCTTTTACAAATATATTATTCATTTGGTTTTCAAATATTTTCACGATTGTCTATGACAAGCTATTACTTGGAAGATAACAACCAAATGTCAGAAAAACCTTATAGTTCTAAATTGCAAAATCAATAAATACCCATGGAATACTAATATAATATGGTTTTACTGTTATTAGTCTGGCACCCATTTTTTTTAAGTAATCTTCATCAGACTATTGGTATGATAAGTGCTTTCTCTAGAAATGTAGTTTCCTGGCACAAACACAATTCTATTTTAGAATGTTTAGTTCAAGACGTCTGAAAATAAAATTAGTCATATTTGTGGGCTTCTAATACTTTCATCAAATATATTTGACATTTTCTGGCATGGTAGAGGCCAGAACCATCACTGTTTCTGAAAGAAATATACTTGTTGATTATCAACATTGTGTAAACTGAAAAATACTATATTTATATGTATATCATAAAAACTTAAGATGCTGAACTAGAATAAAGGTAATTTAGACTGGGTTTAGATTTTGAATTTGGGCAAGGTATTAAAGAAATCTTACTAAAGAAAACAGCATCCATAGCTGAATTTAAGGGGCTTCAAACTAAACTGATGATATGTTAGTCTTTTATATATGTTTCCTCCACAAGAGCATTCCTAACAAATTGAATATGCTCAATGGAACTACCACTCTCAATAAAGATATTCGCAAAGCTGCTTGCAGATCTGCACCTTTAGTTTCATTTCTGTTAAACGAGAGCATAATACCTCAAGAAAACCATGAGAAAAGTAGATTCAGTTGTGGCCATGTAATACTAAGGTAGGGTGATGATGAATATCATAGAAAAAGCTGTAAGACAAATAAATGTTTTTCCAAAGGCAGCAGAAATCCATGTCTTGCTAGAAAATTGCTAATAACAACAATAAGCTTCTTAACATTAAAGTGGATCGCATAAGATGCATCAGAAGGTGTTTTGTGGTGGAATGCCTGATGATGGACATGGTAAATTATTTCCCTTACAGAAATGTTTTAGTTTGTTTGATGCTTCTTAAATAGGGAAAATCATTATTTTTTTTAATGGCTTGATAGATTTACTTTTGCAAATGGGGTCTTATAAGAATGACTACCATAAATGGATTCCATTCTTTATGTTGCCAGTTTGACATGTCTCAAAACCAAAATTATATTATTTGAAAGTTTTTATTTCTTTTACCCAATATATTTGATAGTCTCAGTCATGGTAAAGACCAATGTGCTTCTGTAGGCACTGTACTTTGTAATTAACAAATTACCTAAGCTGCATAAACCAAGAAATATTTTTTAATATAAAAAGCTATATAATCAGCC